>NW_017674290.1:0-5932 GCF_001879085.1 Nicotiana attenuata | reverse complement strand
CTCAAGGGGACAAAAATCACGACCTACACTGTTAGGATTTCAACTTACTAACTTGTAACTACACTATTACAAGCCACTTTGTAATGACTCTATTACAAAGACTTCAATCACTCTAACTTGTAATACACTTATCACAAGCCATTTTGTCACTCACAAGTTACAAAGACTTCAACCTATGACTAACTCTAGTCACAACACAAACTCAGATGGTTTATGATTTTGAGTTTCCTAAAACAAAGCTTCTAAGAAAGCAAGATAGGAGTTACAATGAAGAACAAAAAAACAGATTACAACTCAACTAAGGACACATATAGACTCATAGTGAAACTGGTCCGTAGTGGAGTTGTCTTCTTGTTCTTGACACACTTGTGACTTCAATGCTGGATCAGATCTTCAATGCTTGAGAGAATATCACTAAATGCTTAAGTGAATATCTTGTTGCCTTACACCATGTTATTATACTTCAAAAGACATCCCAAGGATGATGTCTATTCTTGGTTGGTACACGCCTCTTCCCAATGGGAAGTGACTGCTGCACTGTAGCGTGCACAGTTGCAGGCAGTCACTTTCTGCAGTTGCTTTCCAGCTGTAGAGTTGGCTTGTACTTCTGTTTGGGAAACACCAAGGGATCAGGTCCCTAAACTGGTTCTTGTGAATCCAAAGGCACACTGCCCAGATTATCTTGAGTCCATTGCTGAATGATTGTACCAGGCATGCATCAGGTCCTTTATCTGTTTCTATACAGAAAGTTTGTTAGATCATCAAAATATAAGACTAAGAGACCTTAAGCCCATCAATTTTCCCCTTTTTGATGATGACAAACTTTTAAAATTGATGACTATTTATAGAGCTTAACTTAACCAGATAAAGTACCAGTAACCTCATATGTTCCCCCTGACTCTATGCTTNAATTTTGATATCGGGGTCGGATTGTATTTATGGAAGTTGGACTAGGTCCGTGGTGTCATTTATGACTTGGGTGCAAAATTTGAGGTCAATCGGACGTGGTTTGATAGGTTTTGTCATTGTTTGTAGAATTTGGAAGTTTCGAAGTTCATTAGGCTTGAATCCGTGTGTAATTCATGTTTTGTTGATGTTGTTCGAGGTGATTTGATGATTTGACTAAGTTTGTATGATGTTGTGGGATATGTTGGTATGTTTGGTTGAGGTCCCGAGGGCCTCGGGTTGATTTCGGGTGATTAACGGAACAAATTTGAAATTAGGGAGGCTGTTGAAGTTGAACTTTGCTGTCATAATGCACCTGCGGATGTCTCATCGCAGATGCAAGCCCACAGAAGCGGGGAAATGGCCGCAGAAGCGGAAGTAAGAAGGACTGGCAGAGTACGCAGGTGCGAGGGGTCTGCCGCACCTGCGATGGTCGTAGAAGCGGGGTGAGGGCGCAAGTGCGTGTGTTTGTCGGTAGGTGCGATATTATTTCCGCACCTGCGATGAGCGCAAATGCGGTTCCTTGATCGCAGGAGCAGGGGCTGGGTTTAAGTGCTTCTCTGCAGAAGCGGAGCTTGGTCCGCAGATGCGGCGTCGCAGAAGCGACTAAGTGACCGCAAATGCGGTTTTGCTGGAAAGAAGGTATAAATAGAACACTTCGGGATTTTTTCTCCCATTTTCACATCTTTGAGCTCGGATTTTGGGGATTTTTGAGTGGGATTTCAAAGCAATCACTGAGGTGAGTTCCTTATTCTTATTTATGTTCAATAATGGTGTTTCCTATCTGATTTTACACCTAGTTGGTGAGTATTTGAGGTGAAATTTGGGAGATTAGGGCTTGAGAATTGGAGAGTGAGTTTTGTGGATTTGGAGGGCAAATGATGTTGGATTTCAATGAATATAGTATGGTTAGACTCGTGAGTGAATGGGCTTTCGGGTTTTGTAACTTTTGTCGGATTTCGAGACGTGGTCACGGGGGCCGGGTTTGAGTCGATTTTGGATTTTGGAGTCTAATTTAGTAGGTTTCCTGTGGAATTGATTCATTTAGCATATATTAATGGTATTGTACTATTTGTGGCTAGATTCGGGACGTTGGAGACCAATTTGAGAGGCAAAGGCATTGCAGATTAGAGATTTGCTCAAATCGAGGTAAGTAATAGTTGTAAATCAGGTCCTGGGGGTATGAAACCCGGTTGGTATCATGTGATCATTGTGGAGGTGACTCACATGCTAGATGACGAGTGTGTGTGCGTGCACCGAGGGGATTATGACTTGGTCCGTCCCGTGGAAACTGCAAAATCGAATAAACTTGTTGTTAGCTATATGCTCTCTATGTGCCACAGAAATTGATTGTAAATCATGTTAGAAACCATGTTTAGGCTATGTGTTGATACTGTTGGGTCCCTCAGAGGCCGCGTTACATGTTGAATTGCCTGCTAAATGCTATTTCTACTCAGTCGCAATTTTTACTCGCATATCATATCTTAGTCTCTGTGATTCTCTTTGATGCATCATGTTATTGCTATTGGGCTGATTTTCCTAATTTCTGAGAACCCGAGAGACTAGAGAGATTGATGACTTAGTGAGACCGAGGGCCTGATTGTGAGGATATTTATCGGATCGTGCTGCACGTCGCATCATGTTTCGTTGATTTTTGCCATGATTGGCTTGATATAGCGCTTGGGCTAAAGGAGCCCCTCCGGATTTGTACATACCCCTAGTGAGCGCAGGTACCTATTGAGTGCGAGTGCCGAGTGCCGAGTGCGGAGTGCTGAGCGATTGTGAGGAATGAGTGACTGGGAGGAATGAGGGATTGTGAGGTTGGAGTGTTTGGGAGGACTGAGAGATGATTGCCTGAGAGGCAGTATATGATTTCATTAGTGGTGCATACAGTTGCCTTACATCCATGTTTTGAAATTTTTTGAGAGATATTCTTATTTGATTTTACTTGAAATTGACTTAATCAAACGAATTTGATTTAAACTTCAGGATTGAAAGCATGCCTATTCCTTACTGAACTCTATGAGATGAATTGTAATTATTTAGCTCGTCACTGCTTCTCAGTTCCTTATTTATTTCTGTTACTTACTGAGTTTGTGTACTCACGTTACTCCCTTTGCCTTGTGTATAGATCCAGGAGTTGTTGGTCGCGGAGGGTGCTGATAGTCCTCGTAGCTGATTATTGGAGATAGCAAGGTAGTTGCACGGCGTTCGCAACCTTGCTTTCTTCTTCCCTATCTTTGCTTTAGTTGTATTTGGATTTCAGACTTTGTTAGTCGTGTTATGTTTGAATCAATTATGTCTAGTCGCTCATGACTTAGTGACATCCTGATGTCGGGCTATTTTTTCCGCATTTTTTTATTTTGAGTTTAACTCGTTATGGGAAATCTGTTATGAAATTGACTTTTGTTTTGTCTTTTAATGAAATATCGAAGTATTTTCTTTAAAGTCGGCTGGCCTAGTACCATCGATAGACGCCATCACAACAAGTTTAAGTTTTGGGTCGTGACAAGTTAGTATCAGAGCCTAGGCTACATAGGTCTCACGAGTCATGACCGGGTTTGGAAGAGTCTTACAGATCGGTACAGAGATGTCTGTACTTATCTTTGAGAGGCTGTGGAACCCTTAGGAAACTTCACATTCTTGAATTCTTGTTGTGCGAATCTATTGATTCTAGTAACTAAACTTCTGTTATTCTATTCTCTCACACATGGTGAGGACACGTGCTACCGGTCAGGATGTACAACCACCAGCACCACCAGTTGGGGCTACGAAAGGCCGAGGTTGCGGTAGAGGCCGAGGTCGCGGTAGAGGCCGTGGTAGGGGCAGGGGTGCAACCCACACAACAGCTAGGGCGGCACCTGCAGATCCACCAGTTGCCCCAGTTCAGGATCAGGTCTCGGTTGTAGATGCACCAGCGGAACCAGCTCAGGCACCGGCTATGCCTATTGTTATCCTAGGCCTTCAAGAGGCCTTAGCTCAGATTTTGACCGTGTGCACCAGTCTTGCTCAGCCGGTCTCTGTTCCGGGCGCTGCAGCCACTTCTCAGGCCGGGGTAGGTGCTCAGACTCTCGCCGCCCGCACACCAGAGCAGGTGGTGCAGGGACTTCAGACCCCGTGGGCTCCACCAGCCCAGCCGGTTGCACCTGGTCAGGACTATGTGGTTCCTGTCATGCCTGACGATGAGCAGTGTAGATTGGAGAGGTTTGGTAGACTTCAGCCTCCGACTTTTAGCGGTGTAGAGGGCGAGAATGCCTAGTGTTTCTTGGATAAGTGTCAGAGGATTCTCCATACAGTAGGTATTCTGGAGACCAGTGGGGTCTCGTTCACTACACTTCAGTTCTTTGGAGTTGCCTTCACTTGGTGGGAGGCTTATGAGAGGCGTAGGCCTGTTGGTGCAGCCCCCTTTACCTGGCAGCAGTTCTCCCTTCTCTTCCTAGAGATGTATGTGCCGCAGTCTCGCGGAGAGGAGCTGCGTAGACAGCTTGGGCAGTTGCATCAGGATGATATGACTGTGACGCAGTATGAGATGAGATTTTCTGAGTTAGCCCGTTATCCTGTTTTGTTGGTCCCTATAGGCAGGGAGAGGATCAGGAGGTTCGTGGATGGCCTCGCATATCAGCTGCGTATTCTTATGACTAGAGAGAGGGTGTCTGGTGGTACTTTTGAGGAGGTGGTTGAGTGTGGGGAGCTTGGGCATGTGTGGCGGTAGTGTCCTCATTGTCATGGAGGTCCAACACAGTAGAAGAGCCAGGCTGCATCTTCAGCTCCAGTTATTTCACCGCCCGCCCAGCCAGCTCGGGGTGGAGCTCAGTCAGCTAGGGGTCGCCCTAGAGGGGGAGGCCGATCAGGCAGCGGTCAGGCCCGTTTCTATGCACTCCCTGACAGACCAGATGCTATTGCTTCAGATACAGTGATCACAGGTATAGTCTCAGTATATCACTGAGATGCTTTTGTATTATTTGGCCATGGTTCCAGCTATTCATACGTATCCTCGTATTTTGCTCATTATCTGGATATACCCCGTGAGTCTTTGGCTTCATCTTTTCATGTATCTACTCCGGTAGGCGATACTGTTATTGTGGATAGTGTGTATCGGTCGTGTGTAGTGACTATTGGGGGATTGGACACTAGAGTCGACCTTTTGCTGCTTAGTATGGTTGATTTTGATGTGATATTGGGTATGAATTGGTTGTCTCCCTGTCATGCTTTTTTAGACTGCCACGCTAAGACCGTAACATTGGCAATGCGGGGTTGCCTCGGACCGAGTGGCGAGAGTCTTTAGGTTCTGTCCCTAGTAGAGTGATTTCATACTTGAAGGCCCAGCGGATGGTTGGGAAGGGTTTTTTTTATCTTATTTGGATTTTGTGAGGGACGTCAGTGCAGAGACCCCTACTATTGATTCTGTTCCGGTAGTGCGAGATTTTCCGGTGTGTTTCCTGCAGACCTGCCGGGCATGCCGCCGGATAAGAATGATTCATTGCATTTGATACCGACCACTTGATTATTAAATGTGTATTGTGTTTGAGCATGTTTATGATCACACATACTTGTGCAGAATGTACCAGCTACTTTTGGCAATAGATACTTGAACAGGGGGGAAGGGCAAAACTTGAGGCTACTCTTCAAACTAATAGAGTGATAGTTTATATGAGTCCACCAACTGTATAGAGACCTGGTCCTATATCAGTTCCCTCAGTGCTAACTACTGGAACAGTATGTAAATAAGACACAGGATTTTTTACGTGGAAAAATCCCAACTCAAGGGGACAAAAATCACGACCTACACTGTTAGGATTTCAACTTACTAACTTGTAACTACACTATTACAAGCCACTTTGTAATGACTCTATTACAAAGACTTCAATCACGCTAACTGTGATACACTATCACAAGCCATTTGTCACTCACAGTTACAAGACTTCAACCTATGACTAACTCTAGTCACAACACAAAACTCAGATGGTTATGATTTTGAGTTTCTAAA
>NW_017674289.1:100566-102771 GCF_001879085.1 Nicotiana attenuata | reverse complement strand
GTGTTGTGTGGGGTGATCCATATTATTTATAAACCTAGGACCCCTCTCTCTTTTACTTGTTTCATTTTCTCTTTTTTTTCTTTCTTTCTTCTGCCTTTTCTTCTTTTTTTTCTTTTTTTTCTTTTCTCTTTTTTTTTCTTTTTTTTTCTTTTCTCTTCTCTTTTTTCTTTTTCTATTTTACTGTTTTTCTCTTGTTTCTTCACTTACTTTCCCCGCTTGTGTTTATGAGTTTTTTTACTGATTCCGAAAGAGGGTATGAAAGAAAATAACTGAGGCTCAAAGGGGTAACAAAGGATAAAGTGTTTGGATAGCAGAACAAAATGCCTTCGTCATTTCAGTCACCAAAACATGCCAAGTACGAACAAATACAATTAAACCAAAGAAAATAATACCTCTCGACCACATCGGAATTGATGGCCATTTCAACACACTTGTCTTTTATGTCTGTTAAATGCAAAGTGCCATTGGACAACACTCTCGCCACGATGAACGGCCCCTGCCAATTTGGGGCGAACTTGCTTTTGGCCTCAGCCTGATGCGGCTTGATGCATTTCAATAGGGTTTCTCTATGTTCTATCTGCCCCGATTTCACACAATTCGGGCTCGAAATGATCTCAAAGTGTCCAAATCTGTTCTGTTCTTATTTCCCTCAAGTTCCCCTGTCATCTTCAAAATTGTTTCAGTGCTTCATGACTGACTTTTTGAGCCCAGGCCGAGAATTACGCATGCATGTCATGTCACTAGAGCCAACAGGAAAAGAACTATGGAAAGAAAAGAGAACTAAGCAAAAGAAAATGACTAGAAATAACAGAAAATAGGAAATCGTATTAGACAGACGGTGAAACGGTTCGAACAACAAGACAGGCAAACTAGACTGGGGTTATAACCCTGAACAAACCTAGACAGCACTAAACGAGCTACTACGATTAAACAAACCAAGCAAAATTAAAGGATAGAAGGGTTTGAGTCACAAGACAATATCCGGATTACAACCCTGAAATAACGCGGACAACAAAAATGACAACAAAATAAACCACCAAAAACTCCACTCCGGCTTACCAAGAAATGGAGCGTCTTCCCAATTACCAAGCACGGCATCTTAGCCAGTGAGTTTCGCATCAATACTGCTAAGACCATTATCCACTTTAATCAACAAGTTCCCAAGAGGATTCGCATGCTCCCTGTCACTGTCATTGACCACAACTACCCCTTCTTGAATCATTCTTTCTATTTCCCTTTTCAAAGAGCGACAATCTTCAATGCTATACCCCCGAACTTTAGAGTGGTACATGCATCGAACAGCAGGATCAAAGCCTTTCGCATATGGGTCTGAAAAATTGCATTTGGGCACCCGTATCAACCCACTCAGTTCTGTTGTTCTCTGCCATTGCCTTTTGCCTTTGTGTTGTATGGAAGAGTTACTTTAAAAACCACAAAACCAACCACCTTTCTTAAATGATATGACAAAATAAAACCATCACGTTAGCGTTAGGGCATTTAACATAAGAGAATTTCACTTTACGTGCAATGCACCTAGCCACAGTTATCGGTTCTAAAAATGACTTCGAGGGTACAAAGGTCAGTTGGCATCATCCCAATTGTTTATGTCAACTTCTCTTTTTCTTCCCTCACACTTCTTAGCTTGCTCATTTTCTTTCTTTTTCTTTCTAATTATCACTCTTTTTCTTCCTTCTCATTTCTCACATCCCACAATTCTCCCATTTTTCCTCTTTTTTTTCTTTTAATAAATAAAAAAAATGATTCGATCGAACCCTATGTAGGTTGCCTACGTATCATGACCCCGCATGAATCAGATCTTTGCGTAGTTCTGGAAGATCGAGAATAGAGTAAACAAACTGACATTTTTTTTAAGAAAAGAAGGAAATCTAAAGAATAAACCACAGAAACATATTTTGAATTTTCATTTGATATCCTGACGCAATATTTCGAAACAAGCAACAAAATGTTTTGGATTTCAAATTTGATTGCCCCCAAGAAGAAATTCTAATGATAAACAAAAGATAAAGTATTTTTTTTATGTACAATATCCTAAAGTTCTAATGAAAATAAAAAGAATTGTTTTTTTAATTTTCACTAATTTCCCAAAGAAACACCTCAAAAGAAAATCTTTATGGATTTTGGAATTAACACCTTAAAGAAAGCTTTTAAAGAAGTACTAAAAGAAAATTCTCTTTCATTTTTTTT
>NW_017674289.1:29534-86163 GCF_001879085.1 Nicotiana attenuata | reverse complement strand
CTAAGGGGACAAATTCCCTCTTACGAGGTTAGAAAGGAGACTCACCTCGCTCCAAAGTGCACTTCCAATGTCCAAGAACGAGCCCAAGTCCTTAATTCGAAGCCGGACAATCCCAAACTAATCAAACGAAGTAAGAACTAGTAAATAAAGGCTTACAAGGTTGAATTCTAGCTATTTAAACATTTTCCTAACCATTTACACAAGTTTCCTAAATTCCGACCCCGGGCCCACGTGCCCGGACTCCGAGAATTTTTCGAAGGAAGTTGTTCCCTATCCTAAGGATCACAAATATATGATTTCTAGTTCACTACATGGCAAATTATGTGATAAAATCTTAGTTTTCATTAAACCCTAGGTCTAGCTCAAATCCCTTGATTTTACCTAATTTTTAGTGTTAAATCTACCTAATGTTTATGTATTTGAACTAAAAATGAGTGGGGATTACTTACCTTGCAATGTTATGTTGAAACCTCCTCTTTGGAATCACCAAAATCGCCTAAGTGTTGAGAGTAATGTGGAAGAAATGAGTTTGGGTTCGTATTAATGAACCCTTCTGCCCCCAGTTATTTTCGCATATGCGGAAGTATTTCCGCTTCTGCGAGATCCGCTTCTGCGGAATTTGGCCGCTTCTGCGGCTTTTGGGATTTGGGGCTCGACCGCTTCTGCGGTCTGGGGGCCGCATAGGCGGAATCGCTTCTGCGGTCCCTGGGCCGCTTTTGCGGTTTCCCCTGGCCTGCCCCTTCTCCGCTTCTGCGAACTATTGACCGCATCTGCGGTCCCGCTTCTGCGGTCCAAGAACCGCCGATGCAGTTATGACAGAAGCAGCAAGCTTCGGTCATTTTCCAAATTCTAACTTCACTCGAGCCCCGCTCGTTTGACGCTCGAGGCTCCCGTGCCCCGCCCGAACATACCGACAAGTCTGAAATCACGAGGCGGACCTACTCGAACCCTCGAAACACTCAAAATAACGCTAAATCGGGGAATCAACCCCAAAACCAAATGAATCAAATCATTGAACTTCAAGTTCTAAATTCTCCTCCAACGGGTCAAAACGCCCTTAAACTACTCGGATTGACACCAAATTTTACGGGTAAGTCTTAACTGATATTTCGGACTTGTACCAAGTTTCGGAATCGAGATCCGATCACGATACCTAGGAAAACAATGATTTCTTAGTTTATTTAAACCTTTGAAACTTTAACTTAACAATTTCACATAAAAATTCATTACTCGGGCTAGGGACCTCGGAATTCGATTCTGGGCATACGCCCAGGTCCCATATTTTCCCACGGACCCTCAGAAATTGCCAAATCACGATTCTGGGTCCGTTTTCCCAAAATGTTGACCAAAGTCAAACTTGGCCTTTTTAAATAAACTTAAAGAAGCAACTAGACTTATTCTTGCTCAAAACTCTTCTAACTTCCGAACCACCCATCCCCGCAAGTCATAAATTAGCATAAGCAAGTGCGGGAAGTCTTATTTAAGGGAACGGGGTTCAAAAATGCAAAACGACCGGTCGGGTCGTTACAAGAACGCCCGCAGCTGCGGATTTTACCCAGTTTCTGCCTCACATCCGCGGCCAGTGCGCGTCCGCGCACTTGTCGTGCATTTTTCACCCTGTTCTGTTTGGAATTTGGAAAAACGTAGAACATGAAAGTTGTATCCCTTTGAAGTATATTTTCAATAATATATTGTGGAGCTCAAATGGAGTTCTGAGCAAAAAGTTATGTGCATTTTACTAGATAGTGCGCAATATACCTACTCGATTCTTCATTCATTCTTAACTATCATCCGTTGATCCCCGAATGATCCCGGCTTAATTTCTTGGGCTTTTACTCAGACTTCAAAGCTCCAAATCACTTGAATTCATTCCATAACATCTACATAGCTCGGAATCACTCTTACAAGGCATAAAACACACAATTAGTCCAAAACACTAGCGATTAAAGCTCAAACTCAACTGAAGTGCAGTGAATTGAAATGTAATAATCGACTAAAATACGTAAGTACAGCCTATAATCAGAAGGCCACAAAGATGACAGGTGGTGGAATGGGGAGTTCAAGAAAAAATGGAGGGCAAAAAGCTGCATATCGGAAGCTAGTAGAGAGAACGGACGGGGAGAAGAAAAGGACATATAGAGAGTGTTATAAGAAGGCTAGGAAAAAGGCAAAATTGGCGATCTTGGCAGCTAAGACTGCAGCATTTGAACAATTGTATGAGGATCTTGGGGCAAATGAGGTAAGAGGAAGTTGTAGGTTAGCCAAGATTAGAGAGAGAGAAAGGATCGGGACTTGGACCAAGTGAGGTGCATCAAAGACGAAGATAACAAAGTACTGGTGGAAGAGGCGTATATTAGGCGTAGATGGTAGACGCACTACCCTAAACTCTTGAACAACGAAAACATCATGTTCGGTGAATTGGAGAACTCAGGGAGTCAAAGTGACTTTGGGTTTTATAGGTGTATTAAGGTTGAGAACTGAGCGGGCAATGAGGAAGATGTGTAGGGATAAGGCGACTGGGCCTGACGAGATCCTGGTGGAATTATAGAAGGGCGCGGTTCGGGGCAGGCTTGGAGTAGCTTACTGGCTTGTTTAATATCATTTTCATGACAAAGAAGATGCCCGAAGATTGGCGTGGAGTTGGATGATTCTGTTGTACAAAAATAAAGATGATATCTACAATTGCAATAACTATAGGGGTATCAAGCTTCTGAGTGGGAGAGGGTGGTGGAAAGGAGGGTGAGGAAAAGTGTGTATATTTTCGAGAATCAGTTCGGATTTATGTTGGACGGTCAGCTACTGAAGTCATACACCTTGTGAGGAGATTGGTGGAGCAGTATTGGGAAAGGAAAAAGGACTTGTATATGGTATTCATTAACCTAGAGAAAGCCTACGACAAAAAGTCTCGAGGGGGGGTTCTATGGAGATATTTAGATGTTAGAGGTGTTCCGATAGCGTATATTATGGTAAATTAAGGACATGTACGAGGGATATAAGACTCGGGTGAGGACTGCGGGTGGTGACTCAAAAACATTTTCCAGTAAAGATGGGGTTACATCAGGGATCGACTCTTATCTTGTTTTTGTTTGCTCTGACGTAGGATGTGCTGACGCGACACATACAAGGGAAAGTATCACGGTGTATGCTATTTGCTGATGAAATAGTACTGATTGACGAAACCCGAGGTGGGGTTAACGCTAGGTTGGAAGTTCGGATACGGACATCAGTGTCTAAAGGTTTCAAGTTGAGAAGGTCAAAAATAGAGTACTTGGAATGCAACTTCAGTGATAGGATGCATGAAGCAGCACTGAAAGTCAAGATTGATACACAAGTCATCCCAAAAAGGGATAGTTTTAAGTATCTTGGACTGTACTCCAAGGCAACAAGGAGATTGACGGGATGTTACTCATCGGATTGGAGCGGGGTGGATTGAATGGAGGCTCGCTTCTAGGGTGTTGTACGATAAGAATGTGCCACCAAGACTTAAGGGCAAGTTCTACAAAGTGGTGGTTAGATTCACTATGTTGTGGGGTTGAGTGTTGGCCCATCAAAAAGTCTCATGTCCAGAAGATGAAGGTAGCTGAAATGAGGATGTTGAGATGGATGTATGGGCATACCATGAAAGACACGATTAGGAGCTAAAGTTATTAGGGACAAAGTGGGAGTGGCCTCTACTGAGGACAAAATGCTGGAATTAAGGCTAAGATGGTTCGTGCATATACAGAGGAGAGATATAGATGCCTTGATCAGGAGGTGTGAGGTTGATCATGGCGGGTCTGAGGAAGGACAGGGTAGGTCAAAGAAGTACTGGGTGAGGCGATTAGGCAAGACATGCAATTGCTCCAGCTTATCGAGGACATGACCCTCGATAGGAAAGTGGAGGTCGAGAATTAGGGTGAAGGTTGACAGGTAGTCGTTAGTTTCTCCTAGGCTTACCAGTAGTACTAGTATTATTCTTGTATTTTTCTTATTTTGTGTTCTTTATTATTACATGTTGTGGCATTCGCTTCTGTTACCCTATTTCATTGTTGTTTCTATTCTTTGTTACTTTGTTTTCATTGTTCCTTGAGTCGAGGGTCTATCTGAAATAACCTCTTTACATTCACAAGGTAGGAGTAAGTTCTACGTACACATTACCTTCCTCAAACCTCACATGTGGGCTTACACTAGATTTGTTGTTGTTGTGATGTTAAGTAAGGAATTTAGCATGTAATTTTTGCAAGAGTTGTTAGATGAGTTCTATGCACTAAGCGTTGCGTATATGGGGCAAGTTATCGGGTGCTTGGAGCATAAGCCTCGTGAACAAGAGTTCCACACGTGAGTCTTGGGAGTCGTGGGGTGTTAGTGCCTACCTTGGGGCGAGCCCCAAGAGAGTCTCAACAAACAGAAAAGGAAGTATATCACATTGAATTCAGCAGCTACAATATCGAGCATGTTTGGAATAGCTTAAAAAAGTGATTTTTCAGCACAAATAGCTTTTAAACTAAAAAAATAATAAGTTGGGGTTGCCCAACTTATTGCTTTTAGCTTGTTTTAAGCAATTTTTAACTTTTATTAAGCACTTTTTGACATTGTCAAACACTGAAAAAATTAAAAAAAAATAAAAGAAGCTTCAAAGCTTATTTGATCAACTTAAAAACCAATCCAAACAACCTCTAAATATTTTTTATATTCTTTGATTTTTATTGGGAGGACACATCCGTGAATTGCAATGGAAGCGAAGATAGTAGAATGAAAGTGGGATGGAAGGGAAGAAAGCTAGAATCAGAAAGCTTTTGATGGTATTATAACTTTTCATAAGTTGCTATTCCATTCCCCACATTCTAACATTTTTAAAATGGTAAAAGTTAATTGAAGAGTTCTTTTCTTTTACACCCGATATCCGATACTCGGATTGGGTCCCACTAAATCCAAATTCATGCCTATAAGAGTTACTTTGGAAAGGACAAAGAAACACATTCTCCTATCTAATAAGAGGGAGTTAGCACACACCTGGACGACATGTCTGCTTCACACTTCAAGGGTAATATTGTTTTTCCATCTAACTTCTTTTAGCTTCACTTGGATTATATCGACCACTTTCGGAAATCTGGCAATCACCGCTCTCTACAAGCTCTTCTTTGGCTTCTCTCTTCTCACTCTTCTTGTTCTTATCGGTACCAAGCAGACAGCTCTTTAAGAAACATGGCAGATGCAGGTTCTCTGTATTAAAAGTTTAACACCCAGTTTATTGCAAATTCAGTATCAGCAATATCAGAAAAGCTCCACAGTCTGTCGGTTTCCCAGTTTCAAAACCCTTTATTCCAACAAATATATCTGAGTTTAGTTTGCCCATTTCAGGATTTCTAGGGTGACTCATATTTTGGTATGACAACATGGGCAGTCCATTCTTAATCAATCTAACACTTTATGAAAAGTAACATCTCCCTCTAAGACGTCTGTTCTCTCTCTAGATTGTACAGCTCCTTCTTGTTCTCAACTTTACGGTTTATAGATTTTAGACCTTCTTCAGGTGAGCGTTCTATTAGCACTGTTTCTATTAATTTAGTTTGCATTATTTGGGCCCCTTTGATTCTGATTTCCTTTATCACGTATTTCCAATACTATGGAATATTATCTTTTGCAATTTTCTATTATTTGAATTTTGTGTTCCCATCGCTGCTTTCTGTTGCTCTGTAAGTGTTTCGAAAAATTCTTCAAGGAATTAGGATTTCCATAAGATTTTCTAATTATCTTTGGGTTGGGGCTGGTTGGACCTGCTTTGGATTTCGATATGAAAAGGTAATACACGGACGAACTATGCCCTCTCTTTAACTTGGGGTGTTTAAAAAAGAATGAAAAACTTTTGAAACTTCTAATCTTAAACCGGTACGGTCATAACATTCGTGTCGTTGAAAAAACTTCTAAAATTTATGATCTTTAGTATGACAAGGCTATGAAAGCTTCCATTAGTGGTTAAGTGTAAAACAGAGTCTCTACAAGTTTGATATTGATAGATAGATAATTCACCCCTGATAAAAAATTGGTAACTTACGCAAAAAGCTAAAATGAAGTTGATAAAGTAAATACACCGGATTAAAAAAAAAAGGAGTCTTTGTGTAAAATTAAGCAAGTGAGACCGTATAACAAGTTGCAGATATCTATTGTAAAAGTAAAAATACAGGTAACTATTTTGCCAATTCTGAAATATGTAATAAGAATAGATCTATATAAGTTTATGATATCTCAAAGTAAACTTCACTAAAAAGTTATCACCATAGCATGACCAGTATGATAGAGAGTTAGTAGCTGTTATTACCGAGGTTCTTCAAACATTCTGTTAAGAACAATGGGAATTATGATCAAAACTTATGTAGAGATTCTTAGTGATCTTTACTTGTGTAAGATGTTCCTTGCATTAGAACTTAGTATGAATGATGTGCTAAGTAAATATTTGAACAGACGTGTTTATCACTTTATTTCCAGCATTTATGACTCCTACCTAAGGCGGACCCACATATAGAAGAGTGGCTGCTGAAGCACCCATTAAACTGCTAATGAGTATATATAATAAAATTGATATTTTAATACTATATGATATGAATTGTTCATTAAGCACCTATACCATTGGATAGTCTTCTGGTGCATGGGATTAAGAGGATTCACAAAGGGTGCTAAAACACTTCGCCAGAGAATGGTTTAGAAGTAATCTTTCCATTTGGAACTTATTTATTTATATCCATGTACTGACTGATGTACAATTATTCAGAATTAGCTAGAGTAATACAAAAAAAAAAAAAAAAAAATGAACTTATCTTTAGATGTAAAGTAACAATCACCTTTTCAGAAGTATGGTTCTTCTCTCTTTCCACAGGTTACGGGTTGCGGCTAAGACAGACCCACACAGAGAAGGGTGATTGCTCGAGCACGCATTGACTTGAAATTCTAGGTCCGCCACTGGTCCGACTCTTGAATCTTTTTGTGCTTATTTACATCTGTTGCTAATGCTAATTAATATTGCTTGGCCAATATGTGGATCGGAGTTCATTTTCATCATACGGGGAGTGACTGTTTCGTTTCTCTTATCCATCTTAGATTTCTCAAAGTTCTCTATCTCCAAACAGTTCTCCTCTTACTCCTAATGTTGCTACTGGATCATTAATATTCTTCTTTTTATCTTTTGTTTCTTCTATCATCTGTTTTATCTTCGGTGACATGTTAGAAATTTGTGTTTTCTTATGAGGTTTTAGGGCTGTCGGGCACAGAAACTTTAACATGCGAAGAGCTTTTGTAACTTAGGTGTTTGAGAAATTTATTCGAACTAGGCTTTCTATTATATTTCTTATGCATCTCACTGCTTTCTTTATTCTCAGGTATTATTTTATGGTTCCATTTTGACAAGGATTATGTTGTAAAAACTAGCTTTGAGAATTACATAGAGACTGAAGTATTACTTTCTCTCAGTGCCAAAACGCATTAAAATCTCCATCCAGCAAGTTTTTTTTTTTTTTTTAAATCTCTGTGTTGCTTCGATTTTTTGTGCCAATCGATATTTAATTTTCTTTCACCATTCATTAATGATTGAGGTGAGCTTCTTGCTTGTTCTTTTTGTTTACCTTTTTTCAGTTATTTCTGTTTACCTTATGATTCTAGGTGCATCGTTGTCTCTATTGATAAGAGAGAAACAAAGAGATGTTTTCTTTTCTACATACAAAAGAAGTTACTGAAACAGTTTGGATCCATGCTTGTGGAAACTGGGAATCTAATTTGACCTCTTTGTCATTCAACAGTTTCATTTCTTTTGGATGAATCACTAATCTTTATTTTGGTTAGCTTGACTGCAGGCAGAGAGACTCCTTACCCGAAATACTGTAAAATAAAATCGCATATTTAGGTATCCCGTGTAATTAATTAGACTTCTAATTTTTTCTTAATGTGAACCACATACTCCCTCCGGTCCAAAATAAGTGATTTTTTGGATGTTTTCACACAGATTAAGAAATTCAACTTTTAGCATTAATTAGCAATGGAATTGACCATATTAACCTTTACTATCTCACATAAACACTCCTAACACATATTCCAACACTATTTACTCCAAGGATAATGTAGGAAAAAAATAATTAATTCATCCTTGAAATCTGAAAAAATCACTTATTTTGGACCACAAGAAAAAAAACCAAAAAATCACTTATTTTGGACCGGAGGGAGTAATATTTATTGTTCCGGGCTCTTCAAATAAGGCCTGCCAATTAATGTTTACACTTTACACTGTTTGTAAACTTGTAAATTTCCTTTAAATGTTTTGATACGTCTTTGACTTTGACAGTTAATACCATGCTTTACTTATTAGGAGATTGGTTACTGTTGTAATATTTTCGCTTGACTTGGAAATTTGTGTTTAATTTTAATATGCTCAGTAGCTTTTAGTTGATTTCGAAGTAGTTCACCCAAGATGACAAAAGAAACAAAATAAATATGCATTTGAAGAGGTGCTGAAATCCACTCAGGTAAACTGGTTTTATGAGTCTTAAAAGCCTGTATGTTTTAACAAGCTCTTCTTTTATATGATGGCTGAAAAGCCTACTGGTTATGATAGTCCAATTTCATAGTTAGAGATGAGCACTATTTTGGTGACGCCGGAACACTTGAAAAATACCTGTTGGGCCCGTGCTACCTTTATCTAGTCCCGTTATAAAGGCGAGTGTGTTCCTTGAATTCGCTGTTCCGATTTCAAATCTGGGTGAATGCTAAACCACCAATCATTCCTTCTCCACTTAAAAAATACCAGATTTGGTTCAATAGTTACTGGTCTGCTGCCTATTCATTAATTAACTGATTGTGTTTTACAATTCTTTCTTTTTGTGATTGGAGGAACAATAATGCATAAACAGCTAATTAAAAAGTAGTAGGCCGTGACTAGAATCAAATATGAGCTCCTGAGAAAGGTTCCCAAGTGAGACATTATGCAATTCCAAAGTTGGAAGTCACCTAGCTAGGACACTTCTATACTGAAATTCTCGTCACGTATATCCTATAAAAGTTGGTTAAATAAATGATTTCAAAAATCAAGAAAACCCTCTACCAAAAATGGGTTAATGACATTCCAGTAACTAACCGTTCCTGCAAAATCCTAAAGCTAGAATACATTATGCAGAGACTTACATGATGACTCCTTCAACATTGTTAAGGGCTTTCTTTGCAATCTTGAATTTATCTGCCAGAGACTTTTGGTCATCCACGACGTACTTGCGGATAAACAAGACAATCCCATCTCGAAGGGATTCATACTCTGGCATAACAGCAATTCGAGTAAAGATGTTCCACACAAGCTTTTCAGGAAATTCCAAGATGGTCTCGAATAGCATCCGGAAATGCATGATCCTTTTTGGAGTCAGTTGTGAAGAATCGCTGAGATCGATAACCTTTAATATAGCAAGTGAAAGGCTAAAAGAAGCAACCATCTCTGCCACAAACTTGGATAGGTGCATTGATCTGATCAGCTGCATCGAGTCGAGCTCCTTGAAATGATCCCAGAGGCAGTACTGCAAATGAAATTGGATTAGCATGGTTATGGTTTTGACATTAGTATGTATACCCTGTTCTTTGGAACTAATTACACTTAATAAGTTGCACTACCATTAGGAGGTTAGTGCATGTAATTTTGTTGGGTGCAAACATCAGCTCATGTGAGTACCATGTTTCAGATGATTCTCAAGCAAAACAATTTTACACCCCCCCCCCCCCCACCCCAAATAAAAAGGGAAAACGAGGACAAATGGGGTGAGACAGAAAGAGTAAAATTTGTTTGTCCATAGTCTCTTCATATTCATCCTTCATTGCTAAAATGAGCATGTGATCTCAAATAATATTATTTTATGTACCAAGGAAATCTTGAACCACCACTAAGGTCTCAATTTAACGCACTATTAACTGGAGAGACAGGTCAGACCTATCACTAAGAAAAACTTTGAACCTCTAAGTGCACACATCAATCCAAACAGGAAACAGAAAGCACAAGAAATTTGCACTGTTCTAACTTCATTTGTCTTTTCTTCTGGTTTGAGCAAAAGGCATACCTGCAGAGTGAACTTATGGTTTTTGTCATGGCTGCATAACTTGGAAGCTAGAGCACAATAGTATTTGTTAAAAGCTTTCTCCTGTAAACAGCATTCCACCAAAACTCTCATGATTTCCCTATCCTGCACATATAGATATTACAGAATTTGCACTTGAAGCACAACAACAACAACAACAAAGCCAGTGTGATCCCACAAGTGAGGTCTGGGGATGGTACAGTGTACGCAGACCTTACCCCTACCTAGTGTCAGGTAGAGAGGCGTTTCTGATAGACAAGCACAACAATAAATTACAGGGAATTCGACCAAGGGGTGCCAACCTGCTTGCCTGACAAATCCAATCTTAGAAGTTTCTCAAATGCATCAATATAGTCCTCCCCACTCATTATTACGCAGAATATTGCCCTTCTTGCATCAGTGTTCATCCTCTGAGCAGCGGCAAGCTGGAGCATCTTTTGAGCCTCAGTGACCTCCAAGTCAATTGTGCTGGCAACATCTTGAATATCAGTTGTTGTGGAATCAATATTCCCAGCTATCCACCACTGGCCTCTCTTGTCAGGATCAAGCAGCTTGCTCCACTTCAATCCACGAATCAATATATCATCTATTCTAAGCTGCAATTAAGATTAGCAAAGCACATAACGAAAGAGATTAACATTTATATCCAAGGATGACAGATGATGAGACTATGTTGAGTGTGGTAATCTAAGGAATGTCAAATTTCATGGAATTTGGCAAGCTGATTACCATCACTTCTTGCTTTTGTCCATCCAAATAACAAAAGAATAGTTTATTTACAGAGTATTTTTTGCCCTCTACATTTATCTTTCGCAGAAAAATATTGAATCTTGCAAGAGTAGTGTTCGAGCACTACTAGATCGACATATATATATATATATTAGTTTCTCTAGAGCGCAAGCCAGCACATTTTCACTAGATTTAAAAGGCCATCTTCCACAAAATTTAATCATGAACCCAAATTTCGCATTAAAGTAAAATAAAGATTGGACATAATATGGATCTAATATCTGGTTAAGAATGATGTTAATATCAGTCCAGGAGCATTTAAATAATTTCTTCTGCATATCCAATTACCAGATATAGAGTTAGTTAAAATATAGAGGACACAGTAAGTAAAACATGAGTTCTTTCAGTACTCACACCAAAAAAAATGTATGTTTGTTCTACCTTTTATAGCTTTCAAATAGTTAAGTAGCAACCAATCCATCATGCGCAATCTCTTCTTTGTTACTAATCATCAACCAGATAGACCAGTTCTCTCTCCTACCTTCGATGTGCCTGTGCACTATCATGGGTCTCCTAGAGAGGAGTAGTTCAAGGGCAATCTATCATGTGTCTCCAAAAAGACCGTTTTTTCTCTCAATAAAGAGAATTAATTCACAAAAATCAACTCTTTCTTGGTATGAAGCAATAAAGGCATATGTGACCACAAATCAGAAGTGATAATTTGGCAATTGGAGAGCTGGATGCAAGTTAGATTGTTAGAGAGTCGTTATCAAGAATTTGTAGGAGAAAACTAGGAAGCCCCTGTGCGTAAACCAATTCTAGGGGCCAACCATTCTCCAAAATTTCATATAAGCACTGACAGAGACCTTGACACCCATAACAATGAGAAGATGAATAGAACATTCAACGCAATGCTTGCTTAATTCACACGAATCATTTCCCAAGCAATCTCAAAGTATTGCTAGACTATTTCATGTTTTTCATCTTCATATTCAACTCAATTACAATTGAAGGAGAGTGCTGCATGACTAGTTGAAACCTATCTTTATTATTTCCTGAGGAAGACACCAGTACCAAAATTAGCATTCCAACTCCATCCTCCAGACCCAAAGGTCAAAGGGAACTCAACGCCTTGGTTTCAGATATCAAAATTGGAGAAGACTCAAATGGGAGCAGCAGGGAAGGCAGCTGTATGAATCGAAGATGAAGATGAAAATTTGTAGCTGGAATGTCAGGGGTATAAACAATCACAAAAAGAGGAAAACAATTAAAATGCTGATGAAAAGACGGAATGTTGTCTTGTATTGTTTTCAAGAACCCAACCTAGGACAGTGCAGGATCTCTGCCCAACAATTTGAAAAGAACAACTCCTATTTTAAGTTCGAGAATGTGGGGCTCGAAGGCGAATCTTTCATTGACTTGGTTGGAAACTGGTGGAAATCCTTTGATATTCATGGGAAACCAAACAAAATGTTAGCCGGCAAGCTGAAAAGTTGAAGAAAGATATTAAAGAATGGAATAAAAAAGTATTTGGTAGACTGGAGGAAAGAAAAGTTAAATCCCTCAACAAGTTGGAAGAACTGGATGTTTCTGAGTTAGGTGTCCCTGCAGCAACTGGGAATTTATCGGAACGGGATGAAATTCTTAGAGAACTTGAATGCATTGCTAACGCGGAGGAGACTTCCTGGAGGCAAAAGTCTAGGCTGTGGATCCAAAAAGGAGACATGAACACAAGTTATTTCCATGAAGTAGCGACTGCTCATAGAGGTATAACTCTATTGATAAGCTGCAGACCAAAGGAGCTTGAAGATAAATCTGATGAAATCAGATGGCATACAATAAACTTTTAGGAACTTGTTTACTGAAAAGGAGCATTGGAGACCATCATGAGTGACAGCAGCATCTTGACTTTATCTCTCCAAGATAGAGAATGGTTGCAAAGGCCTTTCACCTTGGAAGAGAGCTTGATGCAGTGGTGAAGATGTTAGTTGGTGACAAGGCGCCTGAGCTGGATGGCTTCGACATGACTTTCTTTCAAAAATGTTGGCACATTCTGAGAGACGATGTCTTTAAGACTAATGAGCAATTTCACTATGAAGGCAATCTGGAGAGAAGTTTCAACGCAACTTTCATGACCCTCATCCCGAAAAAGAAAGGAGCTATGGAAATCAAGGATTTCAGGCCAATAAGTCTTTTGGCCAGCATTTAAAAGATAATATCAGAGGTGCTCACCGAAAGATTGAAACTGGTTATTGGCAAGCTTGTCTCCGGCAACCAAAACGCATTTATTAAAGGAAACAGCAATTAGTGCTGTGCTGGTCGTAAATGAGTGGCTTGATCACTAACAGAAGGGAAAGAAATCTGGTGTGATATACAAATTGGACATTGGGAAAGCCTTTGCTAGCGTAAACTGGAAATTCTTATTTAAGCTGATGGATTTAATTGGAGTTGGAGCCCAATGGATACAATACATCAAGTATTTCATTACTACTGTTAGAGTATCCATCATCAATGGCTCTCCACAAGGTTTCTTTCCCACACAGAAATGTTCGAGGCAAGACGATTCACTCACCTTTATCTTATTATACTCGCAATGGAAGTTCTCAGCATGATGCTTAAAAGGGCCACAGAATTAAAATGGATGGAAGGTTTTCAAGCATAAAGCAGAAATGGAAATAAAGTGGAAGTGCCGCATATCTTTTACGCTGATGACACCCTTATTTTGCGTAGTGCATATGAAGGGATACTCTTGCATCTGAAAGCAATACTGTTAGCTTTTGACGCTATTTCTGGTTTGCATGTAAATTGGGCAAAAAAGCAGGCATATTTTCAGTAAATTCTGATCACATCATTCACAAGCTGGCTGCTATCTTGTGTTGTAGGATTGAGAGTTCCCCTACCATTTACCTTGGTATTCCTTTAGGAGAAGAAACAATGATGCTAATGTCAGGCAGCGGGTGACTGAGAAATGTGAAAGGAAGTGGCACCATGGAAGAAGCAGTACATTTGTTTTAGGGTAGGCTGACACTAATGAACAGCTGTCTTAGATGGAGTTTCCACACACATAATGACCCCATTTCCCATGCCTGTGAAAGTGAAAAAACAACTAGACAGGTTAAGGAGAAATGTCTTGTGGCACGGTAGCCAAGAAAAAAAGAAGGCCCATTTGGTATAATGGGGAATTGTAACACGGGACATAAAATCTGGTGGTCTGTGAAAAAAAGAATTTAAAGTTGCAGAATAGAAGTTTGTTACTGAAGTGGCACTGGAGGTTTAATGATAACGGTAACGGCCTATGAAAAGATGCTATTACTGTTAAATATGTTAAAAGTGAGGAATGGTTCACCAACAATGCTAAAAACGTGTATGGTGTGTCTGTCTGTCTAGAAGTACCAGGAACCTTTGGGATGAACTCTTTAATAGCCTCAACCTGAAAGATGGGAATGGAAGGAAGGTGAAGATGTCGACTGGCAGGTGGCTTGACAATATTCCTTTAGAAGAACAATTCCCAGACCTTTATGAAATCTGTACAAATAAAAGCTGGCTTCACTGTAGCAGACTGCTACTCCACCTAGGGATGGAATATTCATTTGAAAAGAAACCTATTTGACTGGGAAATCGATGGCATTAATGATTTGATCCAAAATTGGAAACAGGATCTCTTAGTGTTCATGTGACTGATACTTTGAGATAGAAATTTCAGAAAGAAGGCAGGTTCACAGTCAAGACATGTCATAAAAATCCCTTGGGGAGAATGGAAGGAAATGATGATAGTTGGTCATGAATCATCTTCTGCTCCACTGTACCTTTACCAAGCAGAATTGGGCAAATTTCTGGCTCTTTTTGGAGTTCGGTAAGGAAAAAATTCCTACTTGCATTTTCTGGAATATCTGGCAGGAAAGAGCAACAGATGTTTTAATAGTAGGAGAGGATCTAGACATTTAAAGAGTCTTTACTTATGGTGCAGGAAGGATATTGTATCTGAGATGAACTCTATGTTAGATCTTTTGCCTTCTTTCAACATATAGAAGGAAAGCTTCTCTGTCATAATACTTTTGGTTAACTTCTTAGTACACTCTTTAATAAAATCTGACATGAACTCTATGTTAGATCTTTTGCCTTCCTTCAACATACAGAGGGAAAGCTTCTCTGTCGTAATCCTTTTGGTTACGTTCTTAGTACACTCTTTAATAAAATCATTTACCTTTTTCATCAAAAAAAAAATTATAAGATAGATGAAATGCTCAATACAAAGGGCACCAACATCAAATGATTAAAATGTGCCAATAGATAATTATTCATCCAAAACAGCTGAATCCAACAAGCACCTTTTGTAGCCATTTCTTAATTCGGGTAAGCTGCAAGGTATCTTCCTTGGTCCTTTTTTTATTGTTTTTGATATCACATATCATCTCAAGCATGAACTCCATCTGCCACAAAACCAGTACGCAAATATACAGATTAACGAGGTTCCAGAAACTTATGTGGTCAGCAGAGGCAGAATAAGAAGCAATCTTTTTAACAAAGCATTAGCATACCCTTTTTCCGATAGTGTTTGATTGCCCTTCTACAGATGAAGTTTTCAATTCATTCACCCTATTCTGAACGCTAACTATAAAGTTCTTCATGCCAATGGGATCATCACCTCTCAATTTCATCCCACAAGCTGTTCAGCAAAATCATGTAGGATTAAATATATAATACTCGGACTAATCAGAACTGGAAAAAAATTCAGTTGCCAAAATACAAGGTGTTTTGCCACATTGATAAAAGAACCAGTTAGCTTCAAGGAAATTACTAAAACATTCCCATGATAATATGAGTAATTTAACAGTTTATACGTCTTATTCCTTCTGATATTCTTTGTTCACATTTTTCTATCCTTATAATTGATTTTCTAATGCTTATTTTGCATTCTACACAACACGAAGGTAGGAATTAGATATCTAATTTAAAGCATTTAGATACCACTTTGTGGTAAAAATTTTGGTTAGACACCCTATAGAGGTATCATATGAGCCCAAATAAAGGTCATCTTATCTATTCTCTTTTTAGCATAAAAGCTGACAACCAAAATTTTAATTTAAAATGTTGAAAAAAGTGGAGCATTCTTCACGTTTGGAACATACAAAGATAGCAAGAAAAAACATTTGCCCAAGTTAAGAAAACTTTTTTTTTTGGTGAAAAGAATGTTAAATCATAGAGTTATAAGAGATGAAGGGAAATAAGTAAGCCATGAATTAACACTGCCCAGTAACTCATGAATAATTTGTTGAAATGTCTCACTATTACTCAAGGAAGAGAGAACAGGTCAGGAGTAAAGAAGGAGAAAGTAATTGGATGATAAGATTATTCCAACAAAGAAAGCCACAGTCAGAAGGTAAGTTTATTACCTTGTAGGACTGTCAATATGGTAGAAACATCCACTTCTGTCAATCTCTTGCTCAACGTCACCAGGAAATCATATATCAAGTCACTGAGAAGCATAAGAAATATAATTGAATTAATGAGCGTACGAATATATGAAAGTAACTACAGACTATTTTTCTTGATTCTACAAGGATTCACATCATGATTAAAATATAAAGAAGAAAAAGGACACAAGTTGCCAAAATTCACTGCAGCTCTTGTTGCTCCTTTGAGATCTAAGTGAGTAGCACATACAAGGCACGCAAGGATGGGAAAGAGGAGGGGGAGGAGAGAGAAGATTGTCAATATTGCCTCTTACCCACAAGGGCGACGAAGAGTAGTCATTTGCTTGACATGTGGAAAGTGGTAAGTATTACAAACATCTTTCTCTATGTTGCTCTCCTTAATTTATTTGCAAATAACATCTCTTGTATATTTTCTGATAAGGTAAACGTAACTTCATTAAAGAAGCATCAAGTAAATGCAGGCATAACAAGTAAAGTGAGCATAATCTTTCCTTGATGTTGTAGGCGATTACCTCGGGTACCCCCAAAAACAGAAGAACGCGGACCATATTTCTCTCACCATTTGACAGAGAAGTAGGAGGTGAGAAGCATCTTCAGATTGTTGTGCACATGTAGCATCTATTGCTGAGTGAGGAAACCCCTCTTTATTAACTTGTCATGTGTTAAACATCCTCCAGAGAGGGCTGTCCAAGTGAAACATGCAATCTTGGTAAGAATCTTGATTTTCTACACTAACTTCCAAAGCCAATTCTCTATGATGTTACTGCTGCTGGACAATTTCCGGTAGCATGACTTCACAGCAAATAAACCATTATTTCTGCAACTCCACACCAGGTTTCCACAAAAGATTTACAACACCTCTAGTTCCCAATCTTGAAAGTTTTTTCCAAGGAATAAACTCTAGTTGCCACCTCAACTGCATTGATTAACAGAGGCATGTGAGAGTATCAGCTTATATAACTGCTGGAATTCATCCTTTAGAGTATTAGCACCCAGCCATTTGTCTTCCCAGAATCTGACATATTCACCATTCCCGCTTGAGTTGAGTATTGTTTCTAAATTCATCCCATAGCTTACTTATAAATTTCCATGGGTTAACTCCGTGTGATGCTTGGACTGTTTTAGTGTGCCAATAATCTTCTTCGCCGTGTTTAGCCTTCATGATTTGTCTCCAAAATGCATTTTCCTCAGAAGAACATCTCTTGTTTTATCATAAAAGCATCATATACATTCTTGTTTAATCTAATACACATCACACGTTTTAGCAACTGCAAATTATGGTAAGACCTGAATCATAGGAGCCCGACTGAATGTTCTTCTACCGGAATAAAGTAAATTCGTGAATGGCTAAAAAGGGTTAATTTTGAACAATTTAACATGGGGTGTCGAATTATATTGGAATATTAGGGGCCCATCTTCAATCCATATATTAACTTTGATTCCTGAGGTTCACTGATGCAAGAACATCAGAGAAGTCTAGATATATCTGATCCCACAAGAATGAGCTAATTTCCTACTCATCTTCTCATATATTTAGCAACTTTACAAGTTACAGCAAATATATTGAAGGAAAGCACCATAGAAAATCTAACAACAAGAGTAAAAGAAACAAAGGAGATATGTAGGCATGTGTACAATGCCAAGGTTGTCCACCTAATAATCAAGTCAGAGAGTAATCAATTCAGATTTAGTGGTTACCTTGAGCAAATTCCAAAAGTGTACAAGTACGAGAGCAGAAGCGTCAGGTTCCTAACTGACAGGTTATCTTCATTCAGATACTCATCCTAAATAAAACATACAACAAGTTATTACTTTGTAAATTTATTGACGTTATATGAGATGGGACAAGTAACATATGCTTTTAAACATTATAACATATCGACTTTAAGAAGATTAAATGCCGCCTCCACTAAATTCCTACTCCTTTTTTTAAAAAAAAAGTGTTTGATCCATAAAACTACACTTGTAAATGTGTCAATACCTCGAAACATTTAGCCAGAGATGCCAGAAGTTTTGCACCAAAATCCATCCCAACCAAACATGCCATGCCAGCAACAAAAGCAGCAAAAACTGCTGCATACCTTTTACGTAGAAAGTAAAAGAAATAAGTGTAATTGAGAGTGCAAAATTCAGCACCAGAAGATAGAAAGTTGAGGTATATCAGTTATGACGGAAACATGTCAATACTAAGAGGATAGTCAGATAGCACTAACAACTAGCTAGTTGGCCATCACCAATCTTCAAGTGTTAGAAAAGGAAATAAAATGGTGGGTGACAAAACTCAAAGAGACTGCATACCCTGATATGCAATCCACTTATGATGTTTACTAAACTACAACCAGCCATCACATAAGCAAATAAATGTAACTCAGAGCATAATGAGAGAAAACAATAAGGCAGTAAGGCTCAAGGAGTACTAAAATCAATACACAGATAATCAGAAAGATAGCTTTGTGCCACAAAATATCAAAAAGGTTTCCCTGATTTGCAGACATAAAGTCCATCTTCAATCAAATTTTGACAAACAAAATTTTTATCAGTACTATTTTCAAACACTTGATTACTCCACTTAGCTTCTGTGAAACCCTTGTTAGGAAACAAGCATCTTGAAGCAACGTTGACAGAAAATGATACAAGAAAATTAAGATAATGTTGGTACCAGCTTTGAAATTACTGTTCTCTAGAAAATTATTCAGAAATAAGCTTTCTCTAGAAAATTAGACTGGATAAATTGACTTCAGAAAAGACAAGGTAAATGCTTACTGTTCATTGCCACGAGGACCTCTAGAACATGATGCCAAAACCTCTTCACTGATAATCTGAGAACCAAAAGTTCGACCAACAGACTGCCAAGGGGGAAACACTAACGTTAGGTGTAAATCCAAGTAAGTCATTTTCTAATTCAGGACAATAGAACAAGAAAATAATTTATTTTTAGGTATAGTCTCACTGGTCAGGATATTTTTAAAAGAAAAGTATGCTGTTGTGATCAAGAAACTAACAAATCAATAAATATCAATTTGCCAGTATGAAACATATATTCCTGAGAAGCGTGTATAGGTAGTTAAAGATATCTGAATGTAACAGCCACAAGTGTTAACTGTAAAGACCACAAGCAACGCCAATGATCTCTGTATTATCTGAATGGTAACAACAACAAAGTCAGTGAGTTCCCACAAGATTCTTAGGATCTAACTCCCGAATTGCTAAATGTAATTAAAAAAGTCACTAACGGCTTTATCAGAACCACAGAGTCCAAAAGCAGTAGGGGTAATCTAAAACCTCAAAGACATATACACCAATAAATTTCTCAGCCATATTTTTCACTATAAATTATGGATTCCTATCTTAGCAACAGGTAAATGGAACAGCACTGTGGACAGTGCAGTTGGTGATAGAATGTTCGGAAAAGAAATCAGTCAGAATATTGGTGAAGAAACTCACAAATTTCTGAAGGAACTCCAACAAAATAATAAAGAAGAAAATTTGCAGAAGAAAGAAACAGTGGCAGCCCAAAATACAGAAGGAAGGCAGGTAGCCCGTAGCAGTCATCTCCCTATGTTTTTCTGGTTAGGTACATAAAAGCTTCAATACCATCTGATAATCAGGAGATGGAGAACATGGCTTTCTTCTTTTCTGAACTTGGTCTAATCAACTATAAAACAACAATAGCATACTGGCCATCAATGCTAGCATAATCCTCTGTTTATGCTGCTCGAAGCACTCTCAACAGAAGTCCTCTATGGACTTAAACTCTGCAGCACCATACTGGCTTCTCAGAAAATCAGTTGATGGAATGCGCAAAAGCAATTGGTAAGATATCACTTGGGTACTACAGAAAGTAAACTCAAGTTCATTTATAGGAAGTTGTCTAGTCTAGATAGAGGCTGTCTCCTTCTTCCCACAAGCAAGAAATCTTATACCTACTACTACTACCTCCTGTTGAATTTTATTTTTTAGTTTGGATGTTTTGAGATCATGTTACTGCTGTGATCTCTCTAGCTTCGACTAAGTGGAGTGATGCTGTGATTTGAATTTTTAGTGTGAAAAACTCTTGGACACACTATGGTTGATGATTTTACCCTATGTTGCTCGGACTCGGGTGGGGGTATTCGATAGGGGGACGGATCCGAGTATCCGAATCGGAAAAATCTAAATTTTATGATTCGGAGGTGCGGATCCTGATATGGATACAGGTGCCGAGATTCAGCTAATAAGAAAATAGAGCTATAAAAATATTGTAAATTTTGAGAGATATTCTGTGAAAAACTTATATGAATATTGTAGAATTCAATCTTTCATTCTCCAAGACGGACATTACTTTTTCATTTTGAGAGATATCTGTTTTATTTTTTATTTTGAGAAATCAAAATCTCAATTTTTCTCCCAAATTTGTCGATGGACTCCTTTCAAAGAGTCTGAAGTCAGTTGACCGAATCCGGGACGTATCCCGTCCCCGTCTCGTATCGGGACGGGGACGGCACCAAAATCGAAGAGGCCGCGCAACTTAGGTTTTACCTACTAGTAAAGTCATGTAAATACGGAATATATTGTTTTCGGGAATAAACTAGTTCATTCAAAAAAAAAAATTGGATGAGAATCAGTAGCATACCTGGTAGATCGTGGAAGTTTCACTTGTGATCGATTCAACATTAGCCTCGGACATCCTATTCAGAAGACCTGAAAGAAATTGCTTCTGTTAATGGTCTTCAGGTGCAAGAAACATAGATCATTTTGCAACAAAAAAAAAAAGTTTCCAAAGTTGAGCAACACGAATGCAAGTTCACCAAACATCATACCTCTTAGTCGTCGACGAATTTGAGCATGCTCTTCTGATTCACTTCTGAGGCGTGACCTCAGGTGTGGAGCAACATATTTTCCATTTCCATTGGCAGCGGATCCAGCAGATAAAACTTCTCCAGCTGTTGCCTTCGCATCTGTACAGCATAGAGTGCTCTCAGCTTTCTGCTCTCCCTCCTGTTCTTGACCTTCTCCTTGTGCTTCTTTATTATATTTTTTCTCTTTAGATCTTTTATTTGAGGAGCTCTTATCACTCCTTGGAGGCACTTCTTCAGCAAGTTGTCTATTTTCATCCTCAAAAGAATCTAGAACTGAAGATATTCCCTCAAATAACATATTCATTTCATCATCACCCCCCTGTAATCTCCCTCCCTTCACCTTGAGCTTCTTCGCAAGCTTTCTTTCCAAAGCCAGATCATCATCTGCTGAAATAACCCTTCCACGCATTTCAGTTTCAAGATACTCCTCAAACTTCGTTTTCTTTCTTTTCATCTTCTTTGACTCTTTTTGCTTGGTCTGTAAATCTGTGTTTCCGTGATCAACATCGCTAACAGATGAAGGATCAAACTTCCCATCCTCAGGAACAAATTTACGATCTAAAACTTCATCCACCGACTTCTTTTTGTATTTCTTGCGCGAATTGTCAATATCAGTACCCTCCAGAGATTCACTCAATTGACTATGAGAGTCAACGACAGAAGGAATTCCTTTAATTAACATATCAATATCATCATCTCCTTGCAATTTCTCATTCTTCACCTTGAGTTTCTTAGCAAGTTTTCTCTCCAATCTCAAATCTATGTCCGCGGAGGTAGCTTCTCCATTCTTTTCCATTTCAAGGTACTCCATAAATATTGTCTTTGAATTTTTATTTGAGGCATCCTTTCTTTTCAAACTCCTATTTTCCACCTTAGAAGATTCCAACCGTGGAGATGCCTGCAAGTCAACACTGGACTCCATAGAGGTCTTTGCTTTTTTATTTGAGCCTTCTGTCCTTTTCAAACTCCTACTTTCCACCTTAGAAGCATCCACCCGCGGAAAAGTTTCTAAGTCTTTCTTAACTCGAACGCTGGAATTTAAGGAAGGAAGATGTTCATGTCCTTGAGCTTGGCTATTCTTCCGTGACTGGATTGCCTGTTTTGATTTTAAATTTGGCAATGATCTTCGCATTTTTTGTGTTTGCTGCAACCAAAAACAGAATCCAGTGTCAGAAAAAACATCCAGTCAAGTTGAATTTCCATGCTTTATCGTGGATCTAAAGTAATAGTCAAAACCTTATGTCAAAAAGAAAAAATATCTGCATAAATAAATATTCAATATCCACATTAGTGCTTCACCTCATCAAATGCCATTTGTTGGTTGTTCATGAACATCCTCATTAATTAGAAACCACACATCCCCACCCCCTCAAAAAAAAAAAAGGAAGAAGGTGCTTATGCTCTAACAACAACCTAGTAATAGAAGCTTTTAAGATAAGATACTTCAATAATAATAGTGATGTCCGGCCAGCTTGGCTGCACCCAGGCTAATCCACCAGGTAGCCTGTTACAGTCCACAACAAGTGTTCGCTAATTATGCCCACCAGGGATGAATCACACTGATGTTGTAGTTAGGATTTTAACCTGATATCTCTAAATTGCTACTCCTAAAACTCAACCAAAATCTCTTCCTATATACTACCAGGCCATCTTCTCTTCCATTGGGGGACAGCCGCCGTGCAGGTGGATGCCGAAATGAAGAGAAGGAATCATTTAATGGCTTCCTCCTCCTATTACTAACAAAAGCAGCACCATCGAGTCTATCATAGTCATTACGTTCAATTTCAGATTCCCCAACAGCAGCAGTACGTTTACGTCTAAAACGATAATCAGTGCCACCTCCATAGCTTTCAAAATCACGCCCAGAATCCCAATCACTACGCGAACTATCAAACCGGCCCGAACCCCTCCCTCTTCCACGCATGAAGTTCCCCCGTGAGCTGCCAAATGACCGGTCCTCATTCCTATGCATATTTTCAATGTTTTTCAAGCTACATCCTGAATAAAAGAATTAACTGTAAATCAGAAAAAAAAAAACAATTTACTTGATGTTGGAGCCATGAATCAAACTTCTTATGCTTTTTAGCGGACCGAGCTTCTTTTCTAATTTCCTTACGAGACTTCCTCTTCTCTGAAATCACAACAAAAAAGCACCCCCATCAACAAAAAAAGATCGAACTTATAAAGGAAACTCTGAAATACAGATTATTTAACACAGAAACAGACTTACCCATTATCCAATTCCGCTTCTAGCTACCAAAAAAAAGTGTAATGGTGTTAATGTGAATATATAGAAAGAAAGAGAATTAGGGAATTGGGGTTTGTATGTGAGTATGCAGCGAGCAGAGGGTGGCCGAGCAGGAGCAGGAGCGGCGTAGTTGGGCTGCAAGTTAAGACATTAACGAGCTTTTAGCTAAAATTATCACTTATTTTAGGAGTAGAATAAGGAAAAGCAAAATTTTGATACCAACTTACTTTGCTAAGTTAATATTTTCAAAAGAAAGGAAAAACTTACCCAAGTAAAATCAAGATTTTACTCAAAGAAACTTACAATATCAGTTGACGTAGAGCTTCAATCCAGTAGCCGCCGGCGATTCGGAATGCCGGTCGCCGGATTTGAGCACGAGCAGAAGCGGAAAAGGGTTAATTGAAAAAAGGGTTTTGTTTATTAGCTAAAGGGTTTAGGCGTCAGTTTGGAGAAGAGAGGAGGCGTGGGTTTTGGGCATTTGAATCTATAACCGCTTTTTTGTGTCACGTTTTAACTTGTGTCCACTTTACAAAAAACAATTGCAAGCGTATTCGTTTTTTCACATAACTTCAGCATACGGGGCTGAAGTAGCAAAGTCAATCACGCAAAACTTCAGCATTCTAGTAGCCGGGCCTGAAATTCAGCTCTAGAGCTGAAGTTTTTGTTTGGTAACTGGCGAAAGTTTTTGTTTATTTTATAACTGGCGTATTTGTTTTATAACTGGCGAACTTCAGCTCTAGAGCTGAAATTTTTGAGGAGGAACTGAAATTCATACAAACAAGTACATAGCTCATCATTAACATTATATGCAGTTCAGTATCAAAGTAGGATGAATTATGTATTTCTTGATCCCATCTCTAATGGACGGTTGACGAAGCAGTTTGTGCATGCTTTTGAGTCAGGCGAATCAATAACTCGAAGGGATTCAGTCTGTTATTTGAGCAGTAGTTTCTAACTATTTAAATATTATGAGACCACAAAAATTTTTCAGAGGAAAGAGGGACAAGTGGAATATCTTGAATTCTTTGGAACCACAGAGAAAACAGCAAGAACAATGCTAGAAACGATGTATATGCAAAGTCTACCATGAATCTGAGATCACTGTAGACCTAGCCAACATGGATCTATGAGGCCTGAAGTCTAATCTTCAGAAAAAGAAGAAGAAGAAGAAGAAGAAGAAGAAGAAGAAGAAGAAGAAGAAGAAAACAAAGGAGCAGAAGGAGGAGGAGAAAGGGGCTGAAGTTATTTAAAAAGTGGGTACAAGTTAAAAGTTTTTAAAAAAATGAATATAGATTAAATGGGGGCGACCAAATAGGATGCCTTGTGCAATTTTTACATCTTTGTATTTTAGTTTGGAAAAGGATAAAAGTTGAGACTTTAGGTTAACTGTACAAGTATTAAAGAATTCAAAAAAAATATAATAAAAAACCAATTGACTAAAATAATTTAAAAAGAAAAAACAGGAGGCAGGTTTCGAACCCGAATCCTTAACTGAAGTGCTTGAGCAGGCTACAAAACCAACGCGTCTGCCTTGTTTCTGGTTGTTAGGGAGCAGATAAATTATTTAACGGGTCCCCAGTGTATATATAAATATTTACAGTATTTTTCCCGAAGCTTACGGGTTCCGGTGACCCCCCTAACCCTAAGGTAGGTCCGCCTCAGTAGATAACTTTGTCCATTATACATTGAGTTAATACCCTCAAACCCGCCTAAACTACACGATTTTGTCAGTTTCCTACCTAAACTATCGAGTGTCCTGAAAACCTCGTGAACTATACCCCCTTCATAATAAAACCCTCGTCGCTTATATGGCATATTGTGTGAAATCAGTTACGCATGAGCGCGTGAACAATGAAAATTAGCATGAAAAGGGGCCACCTGACAACTTGAATAACGGCTAATTAGCCCATTTATTTAAAAAACTTATATTTTATCCCATTTTTTTTTTTTATATAACACCATCTTCTCCATTCCTTTACCTTTCTTCACCCATTTTATCTCTTTCTTCATCTTAATCCATTTTAAATTCTCTCTCTGTTTATTGAGTTTATTTTTTAACTTTCTCATTTTATCCATCCTTCATTATTAACCAAATTAATTTGAAAGAATAACACCCATTGTAAAAGAGTCATGAGGTTTAATGTGTTTTGTGGTTGTGGGCAGCCTGCTTTTTTGAGAACATCAACGACAATTGCTAACCCAGGAAAGACGTTTTTTTGGATGCAAGTACTATGGGGTAATCATCTTTCAAATCATCATATTTTATGTGATATAATATGGCTAAATTTTGCTTTTATTTTTAATGGTTTGGTTAAAATTTTCAGGCTAAGGATCATGTGGCTTATGGATTTTTTCAGCGGTATGATTCGAAATTTCCTGGCGAATCGAAGGTGATAATTCTTGGCTTACAGAAGGATAAAATGGAACTTGAGGCTGAATTGAAGAAGAAGAAAAATTTGAAGATGTTGCTTATTATTAGTATATTTTCAATGTGTATTTTTGGTTGTTCAAATGCTAGGAAGTGTTTTGTAATCTGAAACTTAGTTGTTGCTTTTGTTCTAGGAAGTGTAATCTGAGACTTGGTTGTTGCTTTTATTTCAAATGCTAGAAGTGTATTGTCATTGCTATATGTTTGATCTTTTCACATAATTAAAAATACAAGGAAAGCTAGAAATAACACATTGTATTAGAGCTCAAAAAGCCTACAATTGACTAGTTTTACATTACATCACATGAGGTGCATTGAAGTAAAACAAGTTTTAATGGTTTACATCATAACTTGCACCACAAAAATATTATCCAAAACACAATCATAGTATCGGCATACAACAGTTCCTAATAGAGTAGTGTTGAAGCTCAAACACCTCCAGTTTTGTCTAGTTGTGATTGCTTGTTTTCCTTTCCATTTCAGGCTTTTACTTGGTTTATAACCAAGATCACCAGTCACTATAGCTGAACTTTCAACTGCTCCATTGTTCCTTCCACCGTCGATTACCCTACTAACATGCCTCCCTTGCTGCAAATTAAGTTTTAAAAAAAAACAGATATCAAACAATAGAGTTTAACTTGCAACCTCAAAACTAGCAACCAAACTGCTAATTGCCTCAACACATGTACAACCACTTTTGCTGACAAATACTCCATGTCCCACTACTCTTGGCCTCTTAAATGCAGTAAGAGCATCTCTGTTGCTTGCTTGAGATTGTTGCACATCTGAAACCTGAGAATGCTGGACATCTGAAACTTGAGATTTGTAGCACATCTGAGTTTTGTGAGTTCTGCACTGTGTTGCTATTGCTTCTTCCTTTACCAACCTTAGATTTAGCATTCTTCTTACTAGTAGATGCTTGGGAGTCAGCCTTTGATCTCTTTTTAGAGGTTGATTTTTTTGAGTGAGCCACTCCCTTCCTTCTTCAGCGCATTGACGTTTCCTTTTTTGTTTCCAGCATGTTGAATCCTCAGGTTTTTTAAAATTTGACATCTCGTTAATTTGGTCTGCATAAGTTTCACATATGCCAAATCAAAACTTAGGAGTAAAATATATGCACTACAAACCAATGAATATCAACACTCGTTATGGTGATAATAAATAGAACGTGCTAAAACAAATAAAAACTTTGGAGTAAAATATATGCACTACAAAGCAACCAATATCAGCACTCATTATGGTAATAATAAACAAAACATACTAAAACAAAATATAGGTGTATGTCTTCACTAAGCTAGGTCCTCGACAAGAAGAAATCTTCATTGTACTATTACTTCAATACTTACTTTACTTTTGTGGAGGTACATAAGGCAAGGTGCAAAACGCTGAGGGAATTATCGATAAAACGTGCTAAAACAAAGTAATTTAGCAGGCATCAAAAGTTAAAACATGGATATCTTAAATGAAGCAGAGCTAAGCAAATTTATTTTTGCCCTCATCGCTTGAAGCTGGGATGTTTGAGTAAGAGTGAAGAAACCATATTTACGACTCGAACTCGTAATACTTAATTAAGACTTGAGAGTAAAAAATTCATAATCCTCCCATCACGATCCTCCGTGTTAATTAATTGTAGTATTGTATAGTTGGATAGCTCATTTCTATCTACTGGACCAACCGACTATGATTCAAATAAAATCCTATGTAACTTACATGTAACATATGACTCTTTTTTAATTTTTTTTCGGTAAATATAAACTATACTTTTCTTTTGTTTGTGTCCTTCAATCATCAAAGCTAAAACAGTTTATCATTACTGGAAAAAGTCAAATGTTTGAAAAATGGGTTCATTGATGGATGAGAGTAAAATGGAAAGGATGGGAGATGAGTCAAAGGAAGCAATTTTATATGTTAATGGACGTCATCGAGTTTTGCCTGATGGATTGACTCTTCTTAAATATCTTAATCAATCAAACTGGAAAAATTGAATTGATGGATCACACAATACTAAAGAAATAATCTTTTGCTGCTATTTTTGCAACTGGAATTAATCCAAGAAGCACGAAGAAGTTGAAAAACTTACAATGAAATGGATAAGGATATATAAGCAGTTGAATATTTTCCGAGAAGAAAACACCCAAAAGATTCTGTAACTGTCTGAGTATTAGAACTCTGTTCTTTAGAGAAATGAGCGACAAAAAGTAAATAATCAGTGCAAACCTCGGTTACGCAAATTGAGATTAACAAATCCAAGTTGAATATTTTTTTGGCGAAATGGCCTCCTGGCCACTTAAACTTGTACCGGATTTTAAAGCCGATATATAAACTTTTGACTTTCCCATTTTAGCACCTCAACTCAACCAGTTGATTATAAATAAACCCCTTTTTCAGAGCGTGTAGCTCAGTTGCCTGACAAAAAGAACACGTCAAATACTAAAGCCATTTATTATTTTACACGTGTTATCAGGGGTCCTATTTTCTTATAATTAATTTATCAAAATTTCCTTCTTATTTTATTTCTTTCATTATTCCTTCTACACCTTTTAGAAGGAGCTTTGCTTGTTTACAGAGACGCCGCAGGAGCTTCGCTAATTTGAAATTGCTTTCCTTCTACGCCTTTTGGTTACGAGGGCATATTACAGAGCCACCGCAGGAGCTTTGCTTGTTTACGATGTGAGTAAAAGGCACACTTTCGAGCGGCTGTCGAGTTGGCTTGAAGATATACTGCAACAACGCGACACGACAGTAATAGTGGTGGGGAACAAGTATGACGCCGGAGAAATTATTAGGACTGTTAGTGCAGAGGGAGGCGAGGAATTCGCGAAGAGTAATGGATGTTTGTTTATGGAAGCTTCTGTTAAAACGGCGGTGAATGTGGTGGCGGCGTTTGATAAGACGACGGAGAGAATATGTGAGAAGATGGGATACGGGGATGTTGAGGAGGTGGATGAAGCTCTGGAAATTAATATGTGGAATTGGAAAGGGTTTAGGATTGGAAAGAACACAGGGGTGAAGTGAATTTTGCGGGGATGGGGGAAGTGGGTCTGATTTTTTTTTTTTTTCTGGTTTTAGATTTTTTAAATCAAAACTATTGCAGTCACGCGCGTAATTTTCGTGACTTGCACACACCTTGTCCACATCATCTCTGTCACTGCCACATATGCATGGTCAACGGTCAAATAGGTTTATTAATTACCGGATACATGAGTTTGAGTGTTCAAATGGGAACCATGTAAGTTCGTGTATCGGCTTTAAAATCCGGTACAAGTTTAAGTGGCCAGGAAGCCATTTCGCCTATTTTTTTAATTTTTTTTGGTGAGAAGTGTGGAAATCAGTAGGAAGAAGCTATGTAAATCCTAACGAAAACCAGAAAATGCGGAAGAAGAAATACAGAGGAAAGGATAAACGCAAACTTGAAGCGGCGACCTTTTCAGCTTACGTGCAAATTACCATAAAATCCTTTTCGGAGACACAAAAATCCAATATTAGAAGGGCATAATTGACTTTTTAAACCGGAAAATTACCAAAATATTGTGTGTCGGCAAGCAGGGATGTCGACGATAAGAGTGTACTGTGGGCTGGGCCCAGCCCGGAACCGGCCCGAGACCGCGGGCCAAACGGGCCTAACGGGCCGGTCTCAAATGGTGCATTAAGCCCGTAGCGGGCCGGTCCTACCCAAATAGCCCACGAGCCCGGGACCACTAAGCCCGGGACCGGCACGCGGGCCTGGGCCGGTTCAACCGGGCCAAACGGGCCTCAACGGCTATTTTTTAAATTTTTTTTAAAAAATGACCAACGGGTAGATTTTTAAAATCTAGTCGTTGGCCATCAAATTCTAACCGTTTGGGAGTTTAAAAAATAGCCATTTGGCCCCCAAACACACTTTTTCCCAATTCTCAACTATAACCCCCTCATTCTTTCATTTTTACTCACAAATTCATCAATCTCTCTCAATCTATATCTAATTTTCTTCTATAATTGCTTACTTTATTATTGCAATTTCGTGAAAAATTGTGAAGTTGGTGAATTGAAGTATTCAAGTCTTCAAGTCTTCAACGATTTTCAATTTTCAAGAAGTTGTTCGTCAATTCGGTAAACTCGTTCCAACTCTTAAGTTTTAAGAATATAGTTTTGTTTGTTTTAGTTTGTATAATTATAATTAATATGGCCTTTTCTTTGAAAAAAATGTTTGGTGGTAAGGGAAAATCTAAAATTGGTGAATCTAGTCGCCAAGCTACTACCCTTCCCCCGGCTCCCCGACCCAGACCTGTTACCCGTCCCCCTCCACCTATTATTCTTGATAGTGATAACCCTTGTTTTCAATTTTTCGATAGTGAATTTTGCCATGATGTTGCACCAGGTCAACAATTAAATGAAGAAGTTATGAATATTTTTTATCCTAATGAAAGTATCTTTGAAAATGATGAGGAAAATGATGATGTAGATGAAACGCAACTGGATTTAGATGATACACCTACTAGTCCTGCTAATAACCCAACTGATGTCCCGCCCGACCCACCTGTAGAAACCCCTACTTTTAATAGACAACCTTCTAAACGCCCCGAAACATCATTTGTTTGGAACCTTTTTACTCAATTAAGAGAACAAAATAAGGCTAAGTGTAAAACTTGTGGGGGTTTGCTGGCGCATAAATTTACTGGAGACCGTAGCGGTACGGGTAGTTTGACTAGACACATAAAGACACACCCTAGAGATAAAGCTAGATTTTTACAAATGAAAGCGCAGCTAGAGGGGACAAGTGTAGATACTACGGTTAACCCTAATACAAGTTCAAATCTAGTTCAACCAGGAATTAACAATGTGACCGGTGGCAATTTATATTACGATCCAAATAAAGATCGTGAAGAATTAGCAAAAATGGTTACTGTTATGTGCTTACCCTATAGTTTTCCTTCTAACTCTCACTTTGTGCATTATATTAGAAGAGTTTTTAATCCTACTTATAAAGGTTGGCCTCGCGCAACCGTAAAGAGCGATATTTATAAATATAAACATGAATATGAACAATATTTGCGGTATTTATTTACTCATATAGATTGTCGGATTGCTATTACTTCTGATATTGGTAGAAGTGGTAATGACTGTGATTATCTTACTGTAACTACTCATTGGATTGATGAAGAATGGAAAATGCAAAAACTCATTATTGCTTATAGAATAATTAATCTAATACATATAAGCTATATATAAGGCACTATATATTTAATTTTTCGAAATGGTGGGCCCCACTGACTGTTGCCAACGGTAATATTGCACAAATAGCCTATTTTTTTTAATTTTTTTAACACTTTTTCAATTTACAAAACTAATCTTCTCTAAAACTATAAATACCCCCCCTCTTCTTCATTTCTTCACTCAATACTCATTTCTCAATCTCAATTTCTCTCATTCTCTCATTCTCCAATTTTCAAGACTTCAAGTCTCAGTCTCAAATTCTCAATTCTCAATTCTCAAATCTCAAGTTAAATCATGCCTCGTACGGAAAGAGTGCGCTCATTTGTTTGGCAACACTTTGAGGTGCTAGAAGAAAATGAAGAAGGTCAGAAATTAAAGTGCAAGAACTTTGGTCAAGTCTTAAATTTTCGTTCAGAGTCTGACACAGGCAGTTTAAGGAGGCATAAAAAGTATTGTCTTGAGCGTCATCCGGAAATTCGTATTTAAGATTTTTCGACAATTTGTGTTATTTTAAAATTATTAGAAGTATTTATGTTTAATGTTTTAGTTTGTTAGATTAATTTGAAGTATTATTAATTTATTATGCATGAAAATTTAGTTTTACTATTTTTTTGTTAATTTACTTTTTAAATGCAAATTTTAATATATAATTATATATATATATACTATACATATTATATATACTATATATATTTATATAGCTATATATAAGCAATTTATATTAGTATATACATATATAGTTTACAAGAAATTGCCTTAGATAAAAAAAATAGCCCGGAACAAAAAAGCCCGTTAGGCCCAGCCCATTTAGCCCGGGACCATGTGGGCTTAGGATCGCCGTGTGCCGGTTCCACCCATTGGGACCGTGAAGCGCGGGACCGCCAAAGCCCGGGCTGCCAAAGCCCAGACCCGTTTGGCCCGGCCCGTTTAGGCCCGTTTGGCCCGGACCACAATACAGATGATTGAAAAAAAAAGTTAAAAATTAGAAGGTACTATTTATCTGAGGCAAAGTTAGAAGGTACGTTTGGCCCGTTTGGCCGGTTCCTACTTTCTCGCACTTCTAATATAGTAGAAAAAAACAAAGTTAGAAGGTACTATTTATCTGAGGCAAACTGAGATTAGCCAAATCTAGTGATCAAATACCAGATGATTGAACAAAAATGTTAAAAATTCTCAACTTTGAAGTGACTTGTCATTTGATCCAATTGTGCTCGTTTAGATCAGAACACAAGTATGACTCCGCATAATATCCAAAATTGATCTGGCAAATGTTATTAGATTCAAAAGCAATAATTTGAACCTCCTAGCCATAAGAGACATAGGGCTAAAGAGTGACAGCAAAGGATATCTCAGAATTGGTTAAACTGTTCTCTTGTGTTTTCTTGCTTCGCAAACTAACATTTTGCCCGTCTTCTAAAAAGTATTACGGAATCTAGTAATTTCTTCATAAGCATACTCAGACGAGATAGCCTAGATTAATTTCTATATCAATTGTCCAAAGATGGTTTCTTTTACACAAATATATAGTAGTACTCCTACAAAAGAAAGCAGCATTATCTGAGTTACGCTTATCAACAAGATTCATCAAAAAGCATCACAAAAGTAAGTTTCTGCAATTAGCGATTTCGATTCAATTCTAAGCTAGCAGCAACCCATTTTTCATCGCTGCAAGGCAAAACACAAGCACCATTTGGAAGCTCCATGTTTTCATTCCGGGGGAAAATGAAAATCTTCTCGTTTGGCAAAATACTGGTCCCAGCATATGTACTAGAATCAACAGACTCCGGAATTGAATGATCAAAGACCGCTGAAGCAGAAGACTGCCCATCAGGCGAGCAGGAGGCAGCAGGACATGGATCCCTGATAACAGAATATGTTTTGGTTGCAGTTGAGCATCTGTGTCTTTTTGCATTTGTATCTATCTCTGCAGATGAGGCCAAATAATGAGTACTCGCACATAACATAACTGGAATAGACTAAATGATGCAGCTGATAAATTGGAAGAAACACAAAGTGTATGTAGATAATATGCCTATATAACCTTGTTGTTTTAAGTTGTAAAGACTAAAAGCCAGAACCAAGATGCATGGCTCCAAGACAGTAGAAAACTGAGTTGGACAAAACGCAGCTCTTTACTTCTAAAGAATTAATGTGATTACTAATTGATGTTTCCAATAAGACTAAATAGGCTGCTGCTCTATAAATGGATATTCCCTGATATTGACCTCAATGATATACAGCCTAACAAAAAGAAACCCTCATAACGACATTGTTCTGAGATATTGAGCAAAAAAGGTATTTGGCCCAAAAGATGTAGAGCCATATCACAGTTCCCAACTTGATATCATGATATGCATGTTATTGATCAAACCTATTATACATTAATTTAAAAAGGCAGCGCTTTGTTTTGTTTGCTGAAAAGTTTAGAAAAATGTTTTCCATGTCTCGTTTTGCAGTGATGCATTAAGAAATTATACAGCTTCCTTAAAAGAAACAAATCATTAACAAGAATTTAAATGTCAGCGATACTCAGTTTGATTCTATCAGCAATATTAACGAAATACCATGAGGGTCCAACACAGCTTACCTGCTTTACACGAATTGAGTGAGAAAATCTCATGTCCAAATGCTTGGTTCAATTAATGAATTTGGACTTCACAGGAATTACCATATTTAAAGTTTGATAATACCATCTAAGACTTTTATCTTTCTTTATCTTGACTTCAACTACTTTCCATGACATAATAAAACCCTCTACAGCTAAGAATGACCAAAACAAACTTGTGACAATATTTTTCCTTTCCAATACATGAAGTTACAGTGACACAGCTGGTAACGCGACACCCGTATATTTTGTTCGATAAAGAGCATCCACAGACAAGAAAGCTATCACACCAAAACTGAAGAAAGTCAAAGTAAAAAAATCGAGTTAAATAAATGATGTCAAGGGGTTTCAAATTACAGAAAGCACCTTCTTTTTGCAGATTTAGTTCTTCAATTATCAATTTGGTTTTCTGCTGAACAACTGGTTGTGGTACATCAGTAGCAGCACATCCTGAACTAGCTGGAAGGACCTTAAGAGATTCACCTAGTTGACCGCCTGAAACACAAAAAGTATGAAATTGCATACCTGACTTAGAACTTTCCAATGACCCCAACCCTTCCAAGGTTAACGGTGTTGGCTTCGGAAGAGAAACAAAAGATATTTTCTTTAAGTTACAGGAAATAAAGAACATAACGATTGAGTAAATAACCTGATAATTGAGCAGAAATATTTGCATAAATGCAGGATAATTGAATTGTGAAGTGGGAAAATGTATCCAGTCTAGGATCAGCCGAAAGAAGTTCAAATAAAATGACATGTAGATTAGAAAGAAATCACGGCAGAACCATCGGATTTTTATATCTTGTGGAGCGCTTTTAAAATAAGACCAAAAAAAGTTTTAGCAACTTTCTAATGCTCCTATTTATAGGAAAAGAAAGGTGAATAGCAGAAGCCATGTGTATTCTCCCGGTAAAAACGGCCAGCACTGAGGTTATTAATATATTCATAGTCAACTTAGTATTTTACCACTTTAGTATCTCCAGATCACAAAATCTAAATGACTATGATTTTCGAACATTTGCTGATTAAACTGTATGTGGTCGTTCTCAACCAAGGATTCAGGGATTTGAAGGAACAAGACATTTTGCCTATTCTAAAAAATAAGCTTTAATTAGTAAAGTGGTAGGCACAAAGGAGACTAGTGGTGGAATGAAGTGGTCCAAGGTAAAGTGGAAGCGAAGAAGGCGGCGTACCTAAAGTTAGTGGAGAGCATAGGTGAGGAGGAGAGGCAAACGTGCATGGAGAGGTATAAGGTAGCTAGAAAGGAAGCTAAGACGGCAGTCACAGAGGCTAAGAGTGCGGCTTATGGTCGTATATACGAGGAGCTGGGGAAAAAAGGCGACGAGAAGAAGTTATTCCGGCTGGCTAAATTGAGAGAGGGGAAGGCCCGGGATTTGGACCAAGTGAGATGCATCAAGGACGAAGATGGTAAAGTATTGATGGAAGATGTTTAGATTAAGAGGAGATGGCAGACTTACTTTTATAAACTTCTGAATGAAGAAGGGGATCGGGATATTGTGCTAGGCGAATTGGAGCACTCTGGGAGCTATCGTGACTTTGGACAATGCAGGCTTATCAAGGATGAGGAGGTCGTGAGAGCTATGCGTAAGATGAGTAGGGGTAGAGCGACCGGGCCAGACGAGATTCCAGTGGAATTTTGGAAGTGTGTGGGGTGAGCGGGGTTGGAGTGGTTGATGGGGCTTTTTAATGTTATTTTTAAGGAGAAGAGGATGCCTGATGAGTGGAGGTGGAGTACGGTGGTTCCATTGTATAAGAGCAAAGGTGATATCCAGAGCTGTAACAATTATAGAGGTATCAAGTTACTGAGTCATACCATGAAAGTGTGGGAGAGGGTGGTTGAAGCAAGGTTGAGGATGACAGTGTCTATATCCGACAACCAGTTTGGGTTCATGCCGGGTCATTCTACTACCGAAGCAATACACCTTGTTAGGAGGTTGGTGGAACTATACAGAGAGAGGAAGAAGGATCTGCACATGGTGTTTATTGACCTAGAGAAAGCGTATGACAAGGTTCCTAGAGAAGTTTATTGGAGATGCTTAGAGGCTAAAGGTTTGTCGGTCCCCTACATTATGGCGATTAAAGACATGTATGATGGGCTATGACTCGGGTAAGGACAGTTGGAGGCGACTCTGAGCATTTTCCGGTTGTAATGGGGTTACACCAAGGTTCGACGCTCAGTCTGTTCTTATTCGCCCTGGTGATGGATGCGTTCACACACCATATTCAAGGGGAGGTGCCATGGTGCATGCTATTCGCCGACGACATAGTTCTGATTGATAAGTCGCGAGCCGGTGTTAATGAGAGGCTGGAGGTTTGGAGACAGGCTCTTGAGTCTAAGGGTTTCAAATTGAGCAGGTCGAAGACGGAATACCTGGAGTGTAAGTTCAGCGTTGAGCCGGGCGAAGTGGGCGTGAATGTGAGGCTTGAATCACAGGCCATCCCGAGTAAGAGCTGCTTCAAGTACCTTGGGTCGGTGATCCAAGGGGAGGGGAGATCGACGAGGATGTCACACACCGTATTGCGTAGAACGGATGAAGTGGAGGTTAGCATCTGGAGTCCTGTGTGACAAGAGAGTGCCAACGATACTCAAAGGTAAGTTCTATAAAGCGGTTGTTAGACCGGCCATGATGTATGGGGTTGAGTGTTGGCATGTTAAGAACTCACATATCCAGAGGATGAAAGTAGCAAAAATGAGGATGTTGAGGTGGATGTGTGGGCACACTAGGATGGATAAGATTAGGAACGATGTTATTCGGGAGAAGTCACGCGTGGCTCCCATTGATGACAAGATGCGGGAAGCGATGCTCAGATGGTTTGGGCATGTTCAGAGGAGAAGCCCAGATGCTCCGGTAAGGAGGTGTGAGCGTCTGGTTGTATAGGGCACGCGAAGAGGTAGAAGGAGGCCTAAGAAGTATTGGGGAGAGGTGATCAGGCAGGATATGGCGAGGCCTCAGATTTCCGAGGACATGACACTTGATAGGAAGATGTGGAGGTCGAGTATTAGGGTTGTAAGTTAGGAGATAGTCGAGTCTTGCCTTACATCGTACCTTTGTGAGAATAGTCTGGTGGAGTTTTTGTCTAAGATAGCTAGTGACAATGTTGTGTCCTATTTCGGTTTTTAGTACAAGACCTATTTTACTAACTATCGCTTTTGCTTTGCCTCTTTCTTCTAAATTTCATGTTTCTATTTCTTGTTTTTTTTATGATTATGATTATCGTGGCGATACTAATATTGTCCCCTTTTGTCTTTTTGTTTTCTTGAGCCGAGGGTCTTTCGGAAACAGCTTCTCTACTCCATTGGAGTAGGGGTAAGGTCTGCGTACACACTACCCTTTCCAGACCCACTTGTGGGATTTTACTGGGTTGTTATTGTTGTTGTAAGCTTTAATTAGTAATTAAAGAAATATGTTTCTATGAGTTGTCAATCATCTACTGTCCATTTTTATTTTCCTTGGCGATAGACGAACTGACGCGTCACATGCAAAGAGAGGTGTCATGGTGCATGTTATTTACGGATGATATTGTACTGATTGACGAGATGCGACGCGATGTTAACGTGAGATTGGTTGGAGACAGACCTTGAAGTCTAAAGGTTTAAAGTTGAGCAAGACCAACATGGAATACTTTGAGAGCAAGTTCAGTGAGGTGATTCATGAAATGGATGTGGACGTGAGGCTTGATACTCAAGTCATCCCCGGGAGAGGAAGTTTCAAGTATCTTGGGTAGGTAATTCAAGCAAATAGAGAGATTGATGAGGATGCCGCACATCATATTGGAGCGGGATGGATGAATGGAGACTCGCATCTGGTGTTTTGTGTGATAAGAATGTGATGATTTCAAGAAGAAGAATGCTTCTTGTATTTCTGCATATTATTCACGTCAAGAGTACTGATACTTATACAATGAATCCTATGGCTAAACTAGGAAAAGAAATCAGTAATTGCTACAATTAAGCTACAGAATAAAATCAGCCTATAATAGGCTACAGAATAAAATCTAATCTAATCAAATCTTCTTACTAATTACACTAATCAACACTCCCCCTCAAGTTGTTGCAAAGATGTCGCACATGCCCAACTTGCAAATCAAAGTGTGAAAAGTCTTTTTGCTGAGACCTTTTGTGAGCACATCCGCTAGCTGCTTTTCTGACGATACATGAAGCAAACTCAAGGTACCACCAACAATCTTTTCTTTGATGAAATGTCGATCAATTTCAACATGTTTTGTTCTATCATGTTGAACAGGATTATGAGCTATGCTAATTGCAGCCTTGTTGTCGCAATATAACAAAAGCTTCCCTGAGAGACAATCTCAATTCATCCATTAACTTTTGTAGCCAAATTAGTTCACAAACACCCTGGGCCATTGCTCTATATTCTGCTTCTGCACTGGATCTAGCAACAACATTTTGTTTCTTGCTTCTCCAAGTAACTACATTCCCTCCCACAAGTGTACAATAACCAGACGTAGATCTTCTGTCATCTAGAGATCCAGCCCAATCTGAATCTGTAAAGGCTTCTATACGGAGGTGACCATGTTTGGAGAAAAGTAAACCCTTTCCTGGTGCAGACTTCAGATACCGCAAAATGTGAAAGATAGCTTGCCTATGAGGATCTCGTGGATTGTGCATGAACTGACTCACCAAGCTAACTGAATATGCTATATTTGGCCTAGCGTGAGAGAGATAAATAAGTTTTCCAACCAACCTCTGATATCTCTCCTTATCAATTGACTTTCCAACCCCAGTTTGTAACTTGTGATTACTTTCAATGGGAGATTCTGTTGGTTTGCATCCTATCATACCAGTTTCTCTCAAGAGATCTAGGATATATTTCCTAGGGCTGTCAAATTTAGCCCAAGCCCAAATGACTCGCCTAACCTGCCCAAGGTTGGGTTGGTTATTGACCCGCCCATTTATTCAATTTAGCTCATCTTGACCCAACCCATCTCAGCCCATTTAAAGTTGGGCTAATTTTTAGCCCAAATTGATCCATGAGTAAGTTTGTCAAAATATCTTAGAAATAATTTTATTTTTTGTTTAATATTTTAAATATGACCATAACAAAAGCAAAAAAGCCTTATTTAGTAATTATACAATTTATAAGAAAATAACACATATTAATTAAAGTTTAATAAGAGTTGGGTGGGTTGGGTTATGACCCGAATTTTAACCCATCTTGACCCAACCCATCTTAGCCCAAGTAACTTTTGGGCGGGTCAACTCAACCCATTTTGACCCGCCCAAAATTGACCCAACCCGCCCATTTGACACCCCTAATATTTCCTTTGAGAAATAAAGATTCCTCTTTTTGATCTAGCAACCTCAATTCCCAATAAGTATTGCAACTTCCCTAGATCTTTGATCTCGAATTCCTGGGCTAACAGCTTCTTCAATCGGGCCATCTCTTCATTGTCATTCCCTGTCATTACTATGTCATCAACATAAACTATGAGAAGAGTGAGTTTACCCTTTTGGTGTTTCATGAAGAGGGTATGATCGGCATTACTTTGTTGGTAACCGAAGGAGATCATTGCTTTGCAGAATCTGTCAAACCAAGCTCTTGGAGATTGCTTCAGTCCGTACAAGGCTTTCTTCAATCTGCACACTTTTCCTTGACTTTGTTCAGTATCAAATCCAAAAGGAATCTCCATATACACCTCTTCTTCTAAGTCGCCATGAAGAAATGCATTCTTCACATCAAACTGTTGTAAGTCCCAATCAAGATTAACTGCACAAGACAAAAGTATTCTAATAGTGTTCATTTTTGCAACAGGGGCAAATTTCTCCTGATAATCCACTCCATAAGTTTGAGTGAACCCCTTAGCCACCAGTCTTGCTTTGAATCTTTCAATCGAACTATCAGCTTTGTGCTTCACGGTAAAGACCCATTTGCAGCCAACCAATTTCTTATTTAGCGGTGAAGTGACAAGATCCCAAGTCTCATTCTTTGACAAGGCCTTCATTTCTTCAATCATAGCTTGCTTCCATCTAGAATCTGCAAAAGCTTCCCTCCAGTTCTGGGGAATAGACACAGAAGAAATAGACAAGGCAAAAGCTCCATAGGAAGGAGATAAGGAATTATAGGAGACAAAGTTAGATAAAGGATGTTTGGTGCAAGATCTGACTCCTTTTCTGTGAGCAATAGGTACATCTAACTCACTAGGGAATGTAGATAACTCACCACTAGAAGAGGTTTCAACAGCAGAAGAGGGTTGAACTTCAGTAGATTGCACGATGACTTCTTCAGCTCTTTTTTTTCTTGAATAAGTCATCAAATCAGGTTTATCCAAACGCCCAATAGTCTCCCCCTGAATTCTTTCTTCAATTTCACATTCTCCTGTCTTAGTGGCTTCAATAGTGGGAATCATTTCAACAATGGGAATCATCTCTTCATTCTTATAGCTCTCCCCCTGAAGAGTTGATGGTGTTTTATTGTAATAGGGCTCAGATTCTCGAAAGGTAACATCCATGCTGACGAAGGATCTCCTAGAAGAAGGATGATAGCATTTATACCCTTTCTGTGTTGGAGAATACCCAATAAAGACACATTTAATAGCTCTAGGATCAAGTTTTCCCGAACTCCTAGTGTGAACAAAGCAAACACAGCCAAACACCTTCACAGGAACAATATAATCATTCTTACTCTTCAAAGCTTCCGAAGGACTCTGAAAATTGAGGTTTTTAAGTGACATTCTATTGAGAAGGTAGGCAGCTACTAGAATGGCATCCCCCAGTAAGGTTTTGGTAAATTCATAGTAAGCATTAGAGATCGTGCCACTTCTAGCAAATGCCTATTTTTCCTTTCCGCAACCCCATTTTGTGCACTAGTATAAGGACAACTAGTTTGATGGATTATCCCAAAAGACTCCAAATACGCACCAAAATCTTTACCCGTATATTTTGTGCCATTGTCAGTTCGCAAGATTTTTATCTTAACCTCAAATTGGGTACAATCATCTTATGAAACGACTGAAAACAGGAGAAGACTTCATTTTTTGCCTTTAACAAATATACCCAAGTCATCCTAGTGCAACAATCAATAAAAGTAACAAACCATCGACTATCGGACAAGGAAATTGTTTGAGTGGGACCCCATACATCAGAGTGAACAGTCGAAAAAGGGATAGTACTTTTACTATCACTTAAAGGATAAGAGTTTCTAGTGTGCTTGGCATATTCACAAGCATCACAAGACAAAGATTCAAACTCAATTTTAGAAAACAAACTAGGATATAATTTCTTTAGAACAAAAAAGGATGGGTGCCCCAACCGTATATGCCATTGTATTATTTCTTGGTTGACGTTCTTATTTCCTCCAAAAAAAGGCTTGACCAAAGGCTCGAGTTCCATCAATCCAATATAAGTCATCATGCAATCTACCATCGCCAATCCTCTTCCTTGTTTGAAGATCCTAAAACACACAAGAAATAAAACAGAGCATTTAAGTGATTTGACTAAGCGACTAACGACTATGAGACTAAAAGGACTATCGGGAACATAAAGAACTGAATCAAAAGGTAACGAAGGAAGTGGATTTGTGACCCATTCCAGTTGTCATGGTTTGAGACCCGTTGGCCATTGTGACTATTGGAAGAGATTGAGAACAAGAAATAATAGTGAAAAGAGATTTGTTACAAGAAATGTGATTAGATGCACCTGAATCAATGACCCAAGGCTCGAAGGATAAATATTGAGAGACACAAGTCACGCTATTACCTGTTTGAATAACGGAAGCTATATCTTCATATGTTTACATGCTTTGTACTGAAGGAACTCAATATACTCCGGTAGAAAAACCATCAAATTATTCATAGTATTGGATCTCATTTTGCTACAACCAATTTCTGAACTTCTTGACTAAAAGTTGTATGGTTAACCTTGGAATGCCAAATCAGAACACTTCTTTTTTATACATTGTTCACTCATTGGAAAATAAAAAGGTACTCGGAATTTGATGAAACTTGAATGGACAGACTCGAAATAACCTCCTAAGTAATATGTCCAAACGAAGCTTTGTCGGAAACTGGCCGGAAGGTAGTCCACGTGCCGGTGCGTGGACAAATCTCGCCGGAAAAAAAATCTCCCTCTGGTCGGCGCGTGAGGGCGTGTGGATGGAAGATTTCCGCTGGGGTTTGTTGGGGTTTGGTCACCGGAGGGTGGAGAACACTGTTGTGGTGTTGGTTTATGCACAACACCTGTAACAAATGGTTTTGACACAAACAGCCACAGAAAAAGTTGCATGGCGACTGTTTCTTCAAGGAATCGTTGGTAGATTGCACAACGAGTATTTTGTCGCTAACGCTCTGATACCATGTGAGAGCACGGGAGAAAAATATATTATTGATATTCTATCAAGTGTTTTACAATAGCCTTATTTATAACTATACACAATACATTATTCAACTCCTATTTCATCTGGAACTAGGGTTATTTACATAACTATCTAATATTAGTTACTAGTGCTACAACAGGGTGAAATACATAACAGGATAGCAAGCTTGTAGCCAACACGGGTCAGGCCAGAAATGATTTCGAGATACAAAGAGCGTGCAAAAGGTGAAATTCTCTCAAGGATAGAAGAAAATAAAGAAACAAAAGTGGCATGAGAGAATCCGGGTGAGATAGTGGAAATGATGTAGCTGTAATTGGAAAATCAAAAGAACATGTTTGTTAAAAACAATTGACTGATTCTGATTCTAAAGAATAAAAATGAAAGGAACACGTAACGCCGCGCTATATGTGTGTTGGGATTTTGCAGTTCGTAGCTCCATCCATTTAACTACAACGGATGGAGCTATTGCAATCCCTTCTTGTCTATATTTTCATTAATACGGTGCTTATGCTTTCCTGAGCCGAGGGTCTATTGGATACAGCCTCTCTATCCTCATAAGGTAGGGGTAAGGTCTGCGTACACACTACCCTCCCCAAATTCCACAGTATGGGATATTACTGGTATGTTGTTGTTGTTGGAGCTATTGCAAGTTTGTGCATTAAGGTGACAGGCAACCACCCCATTTACAGGTTTTGTTCCCCGTATTTACCAACCATCAATAATCAGACCATTTATACATGCCCAAAGGTTCAAAAAGGGTCCTGTGTGACTTTTTACAGAAAATAGGAGACTCCACTTTCTCCAGAAATTATAGGGGTAGTCAGTCAAATTCTACTAGTTGGTTCTCATGGCCTTTATTTTCATTTTCTTTTCACGGGGAGAGGGGCATGCTAATAAATCATGAATGCTACCTTTATTAACAGACACGTCAGTATGCCTCCTGTTACAAGCATTGTTTTCAACTTCATTTGCCCTGATTGTGTGCTTTGCACTATCTTTGATAGTTGACTGCGAGTTAGAAGATGCAACCCCTAAGATACTCTTCAAATTACCATCAGGGAGATCAATTTGACTACCATTACCTGAAAGGAGATGGCAATGTTATTCTATCAGATATTGAACATTCATATTCACAACAGAACAACAGGAAGCTGCAAGTCTTTAAAACCTATAAGATGCTGGAAATATTGCTAGGTCTAAACAAAATATTTCAGTCACAAATAGATCTTAATATCTCCATAGAAACTCGCTTAAAGCATCCTTTCATAGGTGCAAATGTAGGTTCTTGAACTATTTATGGTACCTTGATGGTTGTTTAACCAGCTGTAACGAAACTCCAACTTGATTGGTGTGCATAGTTTTCCTAGTTTATAAATTTCTGTCGTTCGGAACACCATGTCCTCCTGCTTAGTTTTATGTTGTCTTTAAAAAGATAATGTTTCCTTATCAGAAATAAAATTCCATGTGATTCTTCCTTGTCCCACAATCAAAAAGAAAATCATTGATTGTCAAGAAAACTAGCAATTGTGATACTGAGTGTATATCTTCCTTACGTTTCACAAGGGCATTGTAAGCAACCTTAGCAGCATTCATCTCTGCTTGCTTCTTGGTTTTAGCTTCTTGGCCTTGAAATGTCCCACCTCCAACTTCCACCGTTGAGCTGAATGTTGGTGCATGAGGTGGGCCAGCTCTGGCTGTATCATAAACTGGAAAAAGTAAACCCTCTTTTTGAGCCAGTTCTTGCAAAAGTGTCTTGTATAAACCTTCATCCTGATGTATTCAAAAGATAAATATATAAATACATAGAAGAACTAAGAAATGTAGTGCACGAATGATCTCCCAGCACAAAGTAAAACAAAGACTGTTTAAATACTCCCCCTCCCTACCCGTTTTACTTGATGGTGTTTTAATGGACACGGAGGTTAATGTGCTAAGTTGACTTACACGCCATATTAGTAATAGAAGAACATATTAAAATAATGGTTGAAAAACCAATTTGATAGAGAAAATACCACATCAAAATATAAAATTTTAGCTGAACGAATTTAAATTTTGGAAGAGTTACCCGGTACTTGTGCTGGTAGGAGGTAGCAATAGCAGTTACCCCGTGGAATTAGTCGAGGTGCGCACAAGCTGGCCCGGACACCACGGTTATTAAAATTTACCACATCAAAATTTAAAATGTTAGCTGAACGAATTAGAATTTTGACAGAGTTACCCGATACCTATGCTGGTGGGAGGTAACAGTAGCAGTTACCCCGTGGAATTGGTCGAGGTGCGCACAAGCTGGTCCGGACACCACGGTTATTAAAAAAAGAATTTGAATGTTGAAGTTTTGAAAGTTGTACAAAAATAGAATGGATCAAACATTTCGCACCAAAGAGCAAAGAGTGTTACATTAACTGGAAGAGACTAACCTCCTGAATGTCATTCAGCGCTAATGACTCAAAAGCAACTTTTGCAGCTGCATGTTCAGCTTCCTTCAATGTAGAGAAGAACTCCTGAGTTTCATAAGTTTTTCCATCAATAGTCACTTTTGACCTAAACCGATGGGCGTGCGGAGGGCCATCAAGTTCAGAAGAATACACGGGTAAAGTGAGATTTTGCTTTTGGGCATACTGTTGTAGTCGATTCTTGTATAGATGAAGCATCCCTGCGACATGGATGAAGTTGTAAGAGTTAGAAACTTGACATAAAAGTATGAGAAATATCCTAAGTCAGTCAGATGAACTAAAAGGCATTCGCACATTCTTGAAGAGTTGTTCAGAAATGAGGCATCCAGAAATATGAAATATGAAATACTTCAACAATATCTCACAAAGCTTCCAAGCATATATATTAATGTTTAGCTACAATAAAATCAAAACATTATCTGTCTTTTAACTGTATCCTTGAACTTAACCACATCTTCTTCAGCAACTTTCTCTTATGAATTTGAAGCTCTGTAGAGATTCACGGAATTCAATCACCGGTAAATTCCCTCACATGCCAACTCTCATTTTGATAAGAAGATGAATTATAAATATGCGAGCAATGAGTAATCAAGCACAGCAAGAAGAACAAAATATTTTTAAAAGCACAATGGAAGGAAGGAACATCTGAAGGAAATTGCTAAGAGATCTCATCTAAGATCCACTAAAGCCACCGTATAAAATTAATGTGCTCACAAGATAGAGATACCAAGAACACTATTGCACTGGACCATCAAAAGCATGCTGATATAGATTGAAAAAGTTACATTGGTCCAGTTGACAGATAGGTTGAACCTTCTACTTATCCAGAATTAGAAGTAAGCGACATTTCCACAAATTTCCTTTCCTGGTTTAGGCTGTATATGTCAAATCTCAACTGCTTACACATGCTTTCTTCTAGGTACTGATGAAGTAATAACTCATAAAATCCAGAAGGAAAAAGATCATTTACCAGGTGTTCCAATTTGCTGAATGAACTTATGCTTTCACCCACAACTGTAGGTTTATCGCTCTTCTTGTAAGAGTGATTTACCTCAGTTTTAAGGGGCATGTATTCAGTTTGAAGCTTTTAAAGGATTAGGTAGAATATTATACAATTGCCACAGCAACAACAACATACCCAGCATTATCCCACACCGTGGGGTCTGGGGAGGGTAGTGTGTACGCAGACCTTACCCCTACCTTGTAAGGATGGAGAGGCTGTTTCCAATAGACCCTCGACGTAGGAAAGCATAAGCACCAGATTAATGAAAATATAGACAAGAAGGGACATTACCAAAAAGCCATACAAAAGCAGAATAAAAACAACAAGATAGTAAGGACAATTGCCACAGCAGTAATACAAAAAACCAACACAAAACGGAGCTAAAAGAAGAGAAAATAGCTAGAAAGATGCAACTCAGCAGGGCAAATAATCATCGATTTCTATGCCACAGAACATAACCTTAGAACCAATACTGCCTCCAAAAACTTCAAGTATACTAGTATGGTTGACAAACAGGAAATCTACTGTCTCTTTAACGGCCTTCTTCCTTTTTTCAAGTTCCTGATGGTAGCTCAGCGTTTAAATGCAATATGTGCAAAACATATAGATAATACACCATTAATAACCAACATAATCACATAAATAAAATAAATTGCTTAACCAGTAAAATTAGTGATCCTTAGTCATATACAACAAATCCCATCCAGAACTATCAACTATAACATCGAGCAATGAACATAATTAGCAATGCATTTCACTTTAGAGGGTTAGCCGGAGAGGAAGCCAGACCATTTCATCACATCTTCAATGCACTGGAACCAACTTTGACCTCATCATTTTCACTGTGGTACATTCGCATTTAACTCTTTTATTGTTATTATATTCTCTTTTGACAGAGCATTCACAGTTACTCTTGTCGTTATCATTTACCCTTTTGACAAATATTTAAAACTTTTGTGATGAAAACATAGACTTTTTGTTTCTTCATAGCTTTTCCAAAGAAGCCAAATAGATTGCAATCAAAAGTTATTCATCAAATTGTAGAAATTCATATGATTTTACATTTCATTCGCTTACTATATCAGGAGAAAAAAGCTGATTATGAACGGGGGAATCGAGATGAAATTACATGAATGAGAAAAAACATCTTAGATAAAAATAGGGCATCATGACTGACCATTTAGAAAACAGACGAAATGCTCGTGAAGTTTTACATGATCAAAACACTTGCTCACTAAGCTGGACGGAGACATTGGCTTAACAAATGTGGAATAAAGGAAATTGCAAGCTGAACTGAATGGAAACAATTGTACAAAAAATGTGGAAAAATGAAAACAAGGAGAGAGTTTGAATCTGGGTTTGAGAAGGATTTTTTTTAAAAGGATGCAGAAAGAGTGGCTTCCTGATGGAAACAATTGGAAGTCTGAGGTTGTTGCCTGACAAAGAAGATCCTCTGTCATGGAAAGGGGACTGTCTTTTTTTTTTTTACCAACGCACAAAGAAAATATTTTGTTGCGAACGAACAAGATATTGAGGAATTGTCCATACGTAAAATCAGAATTATTGATACGGGCATCTTGTGTTCCAATAGAAGCAGAAATGATGTGGATTATTCAAGAATCGAATTTCCTTCGGATTGAGCCGACATCCGTTACGGTCGTCATTCAATTGAAAGAATCTTTGTTCCAAAACCGTACATGAGATTTTCACCTCATACGGCTCCTCCCTTATGTGCATAATGAGAATAATACATAGAATCAAAAAAGAATCAACGATAAAAATATTCTCATTATGAACTCAGCAGGGCTAGTGTAAGGGGTGGTTCTAATTATAGTCCCAAAACAATTCGTGTATACATTTTACAGAAACGTGAAATCAAAGTAGGCGATAAAGTAGCTGGAAGACACGGAAATAAAGGTATCATTTCCAAAATTTTGCCTAGACAAGATATGCCTTATTTACAAAATGGACAAGAAGTGCAAAGTTCACTACAAAATGCTACAATATTCTGCCAAAAGGACCAAACGCAAAAGAAAATAGGCCTTGGAAGGCAGTATGAACACTGGAGCCATATCCAGAGCTGCAGTTTTTGGTTGGATTGCTATTAGTATTGCCTGCCCAAAAGAAATTGAGAGCTGAACTGAATGTGGAATAAAAGAAATTGCAAGCGGAACTGAATAGAAACAATTGCACAAAAAATGTGGAAAATGAAAACAAGGGGAGGGTTTGAATCTGGGTTTGAGAAGGAATTTTTTTTTATCAGGGCGCAGAAAGAGTGGCTTCCTGATGGAAACAATTGGAAGTCTAAGGTTGCTGCCAGACAATTAAGATCCTCTGTCATGGAAAGGTGACAAGAAGTGCAGTTCACTATAAACTCCTACAATATTCTGTCAAAAGGACTAAATGCAGAAGAGAATAGGCCTTGTAAGGCAATATGAAGACCACCCAGAGCTGCAATTTTGGTTGAATTGCTATTAGTGTTGCCTACCTAACACAAGACAACCTACAAAGTGGAGGATATAACATTTAGCAATAGAGGCTATTTATGTAATTACAAGCTGAATCGCGGGAACACTTGTTATTGCAATGTAGATATTCATGGGAAGTATGGTCCATGTTCTTGAATATATTTTGAGGTGAAATGGGTGGCCCCTTTATCAATAGCAGATGCAGCAAGAAGCTGGAGTAATCAGTAGATCAGAAGGGAGCTCAAATGCATCTGGAAGACAGTGCCTCTATGCATTTTTCTATAATTTGGAAGGAGAGGAACTATAGGTGTTTTGAAAACCAAATATTCATCCCTCCATGTATACAATTTAGTGTTTTTCAGTCTCTATAATCTTGCTTTAATATGAGAGATACTTCAGGTGTAAATGCTTTTGTGGGCATTCTAAACTCCTTACAGATTTGAGGGTCTAAAAATGCTTGTTTCTATACATATTAGCACATTCTTGGTGCCTAGCAATAAAATCCACATTCTATCCAAAAACAATGAATGAAAACGAGGTGAATGTTTTATCCTAACCTTTCGAGGTATTGGCGTCCCTACCAGCCAATGGAGTTCCATTGACACGAGAAGGTTGTCCAACGTTATTCTGTCTTTGCTGAAAAATATCCATATTTGGAGGTCTAACATCCACCTTACAGCTTGATGTTGATGCGCCTGCCCAACTAAGTAAAATGTAACAAATTAACAATATCAAGGCAAATTTCCAAATACAGCATAAGTATTCCCATTAAATGAAAACGAATATTTTTTCTTGTGTGGTTCTTTTTTTCAGTTCACTGTAAACTTGATCATCAAGGATAGAGACACAGCACAAGCTTTGGCTTAAACAGTTAGACAAGCAGCAAAAAACAGATAACAATAGTAAAATTATATTCTTATTCAGTTAATTCAATTTACTAATTGGTAAAATAAAAAATTATTTTCAAAACATGAAAAGAACTTGGATATTTGTCCCCATGTTCTAACAAAGTAATGTGACTAGGAGGTCAAGGGTTCATGTTGTTGAAACAACCTCCGGAAGAAATGCAAGGTCGGGCTGCATACAATAGACCCGACGTGGTTTGACCCTTCCTGCGCATAGCTGAGGCTTACTGCACTAGGTTGCCTGTTCCTTTTTTTTTTTTAAAAAGGAAAGTACCAAACCAGTTAGGTAAACAACTACTCCCTCAGACATTGTTCCCGATTACCTTTCAGGGATCAAAACTTGACCATATTCCGAAAACTTAGACATTAATAAATTCCTCAATGCATAAGTAATTGTCAACTCTTTAACTTAAGCATTCCCAAATAAAATGAGACGTCTACATTGGGAAATAAAAAGTAGTCCCTTTGTTCCATTTTATATGACACATTTTCTCTTTTAGTCTGTCTAAGGAGAAATGAGACCTATGTAAATTTAAAAATAATATAACTTTAAACTTCTCATTTTACCCTTAATGTCAAATGATTTATGGGATGTATATGGACTATTGTAGACCACTCTGCTTAGTCAAATACCATCACATAAACTTGGACGGAGGGAGTAGTAACTTATCGTAAAAGTACAGACACAAAAGCACAACGTACAGCAACTACAGCATGAAGTACAACAGCAAAAACAGCACCCATAACCATAACCTTATACTATCAGAGAACTTCAAAACCCAAGAAGAGCAATCAAAACTAGTCGCAAATCAATTACTTACATAAAAGATGACTAAATATACACTTTAAATTCCATATAATAGCCCAATCAGTTAGGAACTAACCAGAAGAAGAGGAGGTCGGTAGTGCAGCAGCAGGTGAAGGTGAAGGAATGTTGTGATGTGAGAAGTCCTGGGCGGATTTGGGGGAAGTGAAATGGTCAAAGGCGATATGGGCAGCAAGATTTTGGGCTTCTTTGGAGGATCGGCAATGGTGCTTGGGTGACGCAAAGGAGAATCCATTGACGGTAACAGTGGCTGTGAAACGAGGGTTGTGATCAGGTCCCTCTTTCTCCGTCCCGTACTCTGGCAAATTCCACCCGTACTGGTGGCAAAGCTCTTGTAGCTTCGTTTTGAACATTCTTTGCGACTTGAGGGAGTAGGGGCAAGGAGTGATGGGAGGTTCCGTGGAGTTGTACATATATTTCTTTCTTTTTGGAGTAGGGGCATAATAAATGACCATTAAAATGCGAATATGAAACGGTGATTTATTTTTTATACTCTTCAAATATCACATTAATGGGAAAAATCAGCTTATTTGACAAGTTATTTTTTCAAAAGTGCTAATCGAAAAAATACTTTTGAAAAAAGGCAGTTTGTTTTTGGTTAATCCATTTGTAAAGTACTTTTGCATAACAATTTATGTTTGGTCAAACTTTTCAAAAAGTGTTTTTAAGTGTCAAATTATGAATAAGTACATGAAGAGATTTGCTTAATAGTTAATGTTATATAAGTAGATAAATAATCACAAATATTTATTATTAAAGATAATAATTAAGTTTTTTATTTTATTTAAGTAAAATATAAAAATAAATTAAAAAGTACTTTATTCTTTCAAGATAATTTAAATATATCAAAAAATCATCTAATAAATATGAAAGCTCACCCAAAAGTCATTATATATTACTTAATAGTTTAAACCAAGTAAGATAGTTTTAGTATATATAATATTTTGCTATGGGTATTTTGGGTAGGAAGAAAAGTCAAAATTGCTTTTACTTCTGCTTCTGGGAAAAAGTTACTTTTTTCTGCTTCTTAAAAATTGCTTCTGCTTCTAGCTAAAAGTATTTTTTTTTTCCCCAAAAAGAGCCTGGCCAAACACCTTAATTTGAAAATAAAAAAAAGGTACTTTTTTTGAAGAAAAAAAAAATAACACTTTTGACTTGGGGAGAAGCTTAGCCGAACAGGCTATAAGTTGCCTTCCCTTTTAAATAATTTAATGAACTAGTAATTTTTAGGACTTGTTTCTCAATCCCACATATTTTTGGACTAAAATTGTTACTTTATCTATTCTACTTTAGGTAAAGGTCTTGACGGGACATAATTCAACAAAAAAAGGACTTTCAATATTTATAGTCTAAAATACGTTGTAGACATTTATGAGGACCATGTAGCTATGAAATCATATATGTAAGGATAAATAAAATATTTAAATTTGAATTATTTATAATATAGATAGATGTCATTTTCCACCCATGTGTGCGGGTAAAATCGGGGATAAAATTACCCCCGATTTTCTGGTAAAGAAACGAGAGGGAAGCGCGATATAGTATGACCTCGCGTAAAACCGAGGGGTTCCACGTCTCAGAACCCGGGGAGGACGAACGGTACACGTGGAACCGATACGGCTGAACATTGGGCCCGAGAAGAGTCAAGGTTCGAGACTAAGCGGAAAAATCGTTAAGCACGATAAGCAGGGAGCCATAATATCTACCCTCAACCGGATATTACGGCGCGAATCCTGCCCGATGTCAACTGTAAATCATCATTTACTGAGAAGAGAAGATTTTTACCTTATTTAGACTTGTACTAGGATTGAAATTCCCCTACTATATAAAGGGGAGAACTTATTTATTTTAAAACCATTGTTGGCACGCATATCAAAGCAATAAAAGTTTATTTTCATTCTCTAGTTACTGTTCATAGTGTTCTTCAGCTGCTTAATTGTTTGGTTGCAACCAAGCCCGTCTCGAGGGCTCGACCGAAGTCAATCTTTAGTGTTCATATGAAAGCCATGCTTGATTGTTCATCGCGTTTGGTTTGATCATTTTTCTTCTATTTACTTTAATTATTTTGTGCTCATAGATCATTCGTATTAAATTAAATCACGCATCCCTAACCTCGTACAATTTAATTGTTACTTATTTTAATGGTAAGCAGTTTGGCACCTACCGTGGGGCTAAGATAATAGTGGTGATTTAATACGAATCTCCATAACGCACCCTACTTTACACTTGCTCTTTGAAGTTTGATTTCAGGTTAATCTAAAAATGTCAAATTCTCAGTCTACTCACTTGAACGTTGATGCCGAGTCGGGCCATCACGGTGAAAACAATAACATAGTACCCAGCAATGACGTACCCCTTGTTGATCCAACAGTGTCCTAATTGCTGACCTGGTTCACGCTAACTCACATGTTTCCACCAACATCAACCTTCCAACCGACCCCGAAAATAGCATCCGCGGGGCACCCCGACCATCGACGCGAGAAACATCTGAAGAGGAAGGTGATGGAGTTAGCTTGCGATTGATCTTCAAAATGTTACAAGCTCAGCAAGCTATAATAGCACAGCAACAGACCCAAAGTCACGCCCAGAACAAGACCGAGTCCGAGCGGGTTAGAGAAAACGCTCGAAGGGATGAACAAATTACCGTGGAATCGGACAATCTGGGAAACTTCTGAGGTGATGAAAATACTTGAAACACTAACGAAGCGGGTGGAGTGTGGTGAGAAAAAGATAGAGGCAAATGAAAAGAAGGTGGAAACTTACAATTCGAGGATCGATCAGATCCTGAGAGCGCCTCCAAGTTTGAAAGGGCCAGATTCCAAAAAAATCATTCAGAAGCATTTCTTCTCGAGTGTAGCCCCGAAGCCAATTCCGAAGAGATTCCGAATGCTCGAAATTTCCCAAATATAACAATACCACAGACCCAAACGAGCATGTAACTTCCTACACATCCGCGATAAAAGGCAACAACCTAGAAGACGACGAGATCGAGTCGGTTTTATTTTAGAAATTTGGGGAAACCTTATCCAAATAAGCGATGGCATGGTACCATAACTTGCCTCCGAATTCAATTGATTCATTTTCTATGCTTGCAAATGCCTTTGTTAAGGCCCATGTTGTCACCATCAAGTCGAGACGAGGAAATCGGACCTCTTCAAAGTCAAGCAGAGAGACAACGAGATGCTTAGGGAGTTTGTTTCAAGGTTCTAGATGGAGCGAATAGATCTGCACCCAGTCGCTTCACTCAACGAGATGTCCGGGCTTTCACTCAAGGGCTCAACCCCCAAAGTTTCATCGCTTCTCAGCAATTAAAGCAAAACTTGGTAGAGTACTCGGCGGTTACTTGGGCCGATGTCCATAACAGGTACCAGTCAAAGATTAGAGTCGAGGATGACTAGCTGGGGGGGCCCTCGGGGTCTGTTTACCCCAACAGATCAATCGACATATCTAAAAGAATTATGGACCAAGAGCCAAGTCGGTCCGAGATCGGTACCAGCCATACAGCTCGTATAGAAGGGAAAACGAGACCGGTCGCCACCCAACCGGGAACAACAGGAGAAGTGATCAAGGACCTAACAACCGGGGTCTGATGAATAAAAACAATTTTGATAGATCACTTGGGGGCAGGGAAGCCCCGAGACTATCAGAGTATTACTTCAACGTGGACGCTGCAAGTATAATGTCAGTCATCGGCCGCATCAAGGAGACTAAATGTTCTAGGCCACTTCAGTCTGATACGGCACAGAGGGATCACAACTTGGTATGTAAATACCATGGTACTCATGGTCATAGGACCGAAGATTGTCGACAGCTAAGAGAGGAAATGGCTCGACTATTCAACAACGGGCACCTTCGGGGATCCCTAAGTGAACGGGCCAAAAGTCATTTCGGAAATAGGGACGCCAACAAATAGATCGAGCAAGAGGAGCCTCAACATGTGATCAACATGATCACGAGGGAAAAACGCACCCGGGATTACGTCCTAGAGGGGTCCATCTCGTTCAGTGATGAGGATGCCAAGGGCATTATCCAGCCTCACAACAATGCACTGGTAATATCCGTACTTATCAATAAATCTTGAGTTAAACGTGTGTTATCCTGGTAGCTCAGCCAACATCATCCGATGGAGGGTCGTAGAGCAATTGAGATTATTGGACCAAATCATACCGGTAGTACGAGTATTGAACAGGTTTAACATGGCATGCGAGACGATGAAGGGTGAAATAACCCTACCAGTAAAAACTGTCGGGACCACCCAGGAAACAAAATTCTACATGATCGAGGGGGATATGAGGTACAAAGCCTTATGATCACGCCCAACTATGCCTTATAAAAAGGACTAAGCGGACGTTGCAAATATAATCTGAGTATTTAACCCAGAGTCGAACCCACGAGGAATTAACCTATCACTTACTCTTGTTAGACTCACTAAATTCTACGTAATCAACTTCCCAAATGTTTTGAATAACAGTTGAGGATATTTTTTACTAACTATAACTGACTGCAATTAAGTAAACAAAGGCTAACTATGATTAAGTTGTAAACAATTAAGAGAAGGATCTAAGGTTATGATTTTCTCTATTGATGGAATCCCTTCATGTTATGTTTCATATAGATTTGCCTAACCGTCTCTATCGATCATGAGCGCTCTTATTACCGTAAATCTCTCCCGAGTAATCACGACAATTTACTAGACGCACTCTCCCGAGTTACGCTAGCTGGCTTTATTTACATCTCACTTAGATTGCACCCAAGGCTTCGTTATCCCTAATCCCGCCTTTAAACCCTCNGAATACAGAAAACCTCACTCACACAAAGTACATGACACAATTCAGTTAGGATCATCAGACACTCCGTTCTAAGTACTTGAGCCATTCAGGGACACACAATTTAAGGCCTTCTTTGAGTCAACTAAAGAGCCTAAGTGTCACACTAAAGCCGTCTTATTCAAGGTACCATAGAGTTATGGGTCCCTATATCCATTTCTCGCCCAAAACTTTCTAAACTAAAAAAAAGAAAAAACTAACTACACCCGGTTCAAGTAGAAACCCTTGGAAAAGAACCGTGGTCTAAAGAAAAACCAAAGGGGAGTTGATACACTACCTAATCAAACGAAAATCTTTTTTTTTTTTTGGTTCGACTTATGTCCCTCAAGAGACCCGTCGAGAGGTGTCCGTCTTTGGGCCAAGTCGAATTTAACTAACATAAACCAACAATACCAAACAACAAAACAACACCATACAAAGTTATGCAATTTTTACACAACAACCACCCCCCACCCCACACTTAAAGCTTTGGCATGTCCCCATGTCAACGAATATAAAGCAGAGTAAGGTAAGGGGACTTCCCTGATGCTCAATCTTGATCGGATACAGTGCTAGGATCGAGGTGACACGCTCGTCGTAGTGCTCGGAGCCAGCCCATGATCTTTTTCTCCGACTTGGCATGTTGAGTAGTCAAATTGTCAACTCTGGTGCCCAGGTCAGTGACTGAAGTGTGAAGGGCAGCCATTTCTTGCTCCAGGGCTGTCAAGCGGGTACTTCGGCGGGCCTGTGATGGGACCGCCTCATCAGCTCTTGGCTGTGGTGGGGCGGTAGCGTCCTCAGCATCCTTATCATCATCATCATCATCATCATCAATCACCACTACCGACTCTCTCCCAACTGTGATTTGCTAGCCCGGAATGGGGCTTTCAATGGCAATTTCCCATCTACTCTGGGATTTTCAGGGACTCGTGCAACACGGCACAACTTGGTAACCAGAGAGGGGAAGTAAAACCCCTTGAGTACTTCTGGGGAGCGGATGAACATCTCATCATGAAGGAGCTTGGCGACATCAAAATCATGGTGGGTCATAAAATAGTAGATAGATGTTGCTCGTGGCCCATTGACATCGGTAGTGTTGCTGGAGGGCATCAACCGGCTGTTGATAATTGTGAGCCAACACTTAGCCTCCCAATTGAGATACTGGGATTTCAGTGTGATCCGGTGCTTTATCCATATATACTCCCTGTCTGGTATACATATTGTTTCAAGAATCTGTGCCCACCAGACATTTGGGTGGCGATAAACAAGGTAATGATCTGTATCCCCAATGAAAACTGGCAGCCGGTACACTCGGCGGATGGCCTCAAGTGACGCATCTACCCAGGTGTTGCGTACTGTGACCACCCCATTGACATGCGCCGAGCAGTTCGCATAGAACTCCTGTACCATTAGTACATTCACCTCCTCCGGTTCATCAAAGAGGATGTCTAACTGACACCTCCTCAACTCTGGAAAGATACTTGGGCATTCCGCTTGCAAGGCTTGCCGGTCAATATGGACTTCAGGTAACAATTTCTTCGACGCCTTGGCGTTATATCGGTCCTCAGCTGGTTTGGAGACAAACCTAGCGCAGTCAAACTGTGCCGCACTAGATTGACCCCGAGCTCTAGAAGAGCTGCCCGGTCCACTAGCGGAGGACCCTGTGGTACGTCTCTTCCTGGATTGATGCATTGTACCTACCAAAAACAGAGCCTCCTATTAGTGAGAGTTTGAGTTCTGTGAACCCTGGGTGGTTACTCAGACTTCACCACCACCAGGTCACATTAGCCGTTACAACTTCATTGGGGCAATTTCACAAACACTTTATGAGCAAGGGCTCTATTCTAACACACCTAACCTCATGGAACCATCAATTTTTTTCCAAATTAACCATTCGTACTTCACCATTTCACCCCACCACAATTAGTTTTTACACACCAAATCACACACTTCTCTACAACATTGTGCACACAACCACCAAAAAGCAGACAAGAAACCAAAAGAAGGAAAAATCTACTAGAAATACTACAATAATTAAAGCAATAAACTTACAAAATACTACAACAAAAATACAAGAGAAGAGAGAGAGAGAAGCTTGACATACCTGGTTCGAGTAGAGGGTGAGAGGAGATGGAGTTTGGGGGAGAGAGAGTGGGAGATGGATGGGAATGTGAGAGAGGTAAAGAAGAAGAAGAAGAGAGGAGAGAAGCGTTAGGGTTCTTAGAAAGAGAGAGAGAGAGAGATGGATGAAAGAAGGGGGGGG
>NW_017674289.1:0-29514 GCF_001879085.1 Nicotiana attenuata | reverse complement strand
AGAGAGAGAGAGAGAGGGAGGGGGGGGGGCGAATTAGAAAAGAAAATAAAATAAAAAAATTAAATCTAACTTACCTAGGCAAATGAAAAATCGCGAATCACCGCGGTCGACCGCGGTTCCACCGCGGCCGCGGTGAGTGAAGAGGCGAGAAACAAAATCATCGTGTTTCACCACGGTCGCGGTGAATCGAGCAGTCCTGAGGCAGAATGCTCCTCTTTTACACCGCGGTCCTACCGCATTCGCGGTGACGAGCCTTTTTTTCAATAAGGAAGTTACAAAAGAAAAGAAAAACAACAACATTCATGGGTTGCCTCCCATGCAGCGCCTGATTTAACGTTGCGGCACGACGCAGATAAGCACATTTATGGTTCGCTCGACCTCTGAGGTTCAGACAGGTGGATCTCTGACACTTCCTTTGGTTCATTCATGCCCACATATAGTTTCAATCTCTGCCCATTGACTCTAAATGTATGAGAGTCTTTCTCTGAGGCAATCTCTACAGCCCCTGAAAGGAATACTTCGACCACTCGAAATGGTCCAAACCATCGTGACTTGAGCTTACCCGGAAATAGCCTTAATTTTGAGTTATAGAGCAATACCATGTCCCCGGGGTTGAAATTTCGCTCCACAATGTTCTTGTCGTGTAACCTCTTCATTCTTTCCTTGTACAACCTTGTGCTCTCAAAAGCAAGATATCGAAACTCGTCGAGCTCATGCAATTCTGTGATTCTCGTTGTGCCCGCAGCTTCAATGTCTAGATTCAGCTGTTTCATTGCCCACCAAGCTCTATGTTCAAGTTCCACTGGCAAGTGGCAGGCCTTCCCGAACACCAACTTATATGGTGACATACCAATTGGTGTTTTAAAAGCAGTTCTGTAGGCCCAGAGTGCATCATCTAGCTTTTTCGCCCAATCAGTTCTTGTGGCGTTTACAGTCTTGGTCATTACACTCTTTATCTCTCTATTAGACATTTCGACCTGTCCACTGGTCTGAGGATGATATGGTGTTGCCACCTTGTGGCTCACATCGTACTTTGCTAGCAATTTCTCGAAGGCTCGATTGCAGAAGTGAGTGCCTCCATCACTGATAATAGCTCTCGGGGTCCCAGAACGGGTAAATATATTCTTCTTCAAAAATCCCACCACCACTCTTGCATCATTGGTGGGAAGTGCTGCAGCTTCTACACATTTGGACACGTAGTCCACAGCAAAAAAGTATGTACTTATTGCCAAAGGAGTTGACGAAGGGGCCCATGAAGTCAATCCCCCAGACATCGAACACTTCAACCTCTTGAATTGGGTTCATGGGCATCTCATGGCGACGGGAAATGTTCCCGATTCGCTGACATTCATTACAGCCCTTCACCCATTGATGTGCATCCTTAAACACTGTTGGCCAGTAGAACCCGACATCTAGCACTTTCAGGGCCGTCCTGACTCCTCCAAAATGTCCTCCATATGCCGATGCATGACATGCCTGCAAAACAGAAGATTGTTCTATCTAGGGGACACACCTCCGGATCATATTGTCAACACATATCCGAAACAGGTAAGGTTCATCCCAATAATACATGCGGCAGTCACGATAAATTTTTTCTTTTGCACAGAGTAAAGGTCATAGGGAACTATACCGCATGCTAGGTAATTTGCAAAGTATGCATACCATGGCACTTCCTCAAGACTTGTAGCGAGTAGCTGCTCGTCTGGAAAGGTTTCCAGAATATCCTCAACCTCAACTGAGTTTTCAGCTCCCTCAAGTCGTGATAGATAATTATCGACTTGGTTTTGTGTGCCCTTACGGTCACGGATTTCAAGGTCGAACTCTTGCAGTAATAGCACCCAACAAATCAGGCGCGGTTTAGACTCCTTCTTCTCAATCAAGTACCTGAGAGCTGTATGATCAGTATATACAATTACCTTAGAGCCAATCAGGTATGATCTAAACTTGTCGAATGCAAACACCGCAACCAAAATCTCCTTTTCAGTCACACTGTAGTTCAGCTGGGCTCCACTCAGCGTTCTACTGGCATAGTAGATTGGGTGCATTAGCTTGTCTTTCCGCTGTCCTAGCACTGCCCCCACTGCGTAGTCACTGGCATCACACATGAGTTCGAATGGTTGCTCCCAGTCGGAGGCAACAATAATGGGTGCAGTGACTAGACTCTTTTTCAACTCCTCGAATGCTACCCTACTCGAAATGTAATCACTAGAAGTGCTACTGATAATAATGATCCACATAAAAGGGCTGCATAGCCCAATATCATCATACTTACGTGCATTATTAACCACATCATCAGAAAACAAGAATGGGTGATCTATTTCTAATAACTTACAGAGAGGGTTTGCAATTTTGATAAGTATCTTATGAATCTCCGGTAAAAAGCGGCATGCCCGAGGAAGCTCCTGATTGCCTTGACTGAAGTGGGGGGGGGGGTGGCAGCTTTGCTTTCACGTCAACTTTAGCACGATCTACCTCGATTCCCCTGCTTGATACCCGGTGTCCCAAGACTATGCCCTCTTGTACCATGAAATTGTACTTTTCCCAATTAAGAACCAGGTTAGTCTCAATACATCATTTCAACACCCGGGTTAGATTTATAAGGCACTCGTCGAATGAGTTTCCCACCACTGAGAAATCATCCATGAACACCTCCATTATGTCTTCGACAATGTCAGTGAATATGGACATCATGCACCTTTGGAATGTGGCGGGTGCATTGCATAGGCGCCAAAGGGCATCCTCCGAAAAGCATAAATGCCATATGGGCAAGTGAAGGAGGTCTTCTCTCTGTCCTCTGGTGCAATAGAGATTTGATTGTACCTTGAGTACCCATCCAGAAAACAGAAGTGAGATCTCCCTGCCAATCTGTCAAGCATCTGATCAATGAAGGGAAGTGGGAAGTGGTCTTTCCGTGTGGCCAGATTTAACTTTCTGTAGTCTATGCAAATTCTCCAGCCTGTGACGATTCTTGTATAGATCAGCTCATTGTTATCATTTTTGACCACCGTCATGCCACCCTTCTTAGGAACACATTGCAGTGGGCTAACCCAGTTGTTGTCAGAGATTGGGAAAATGATTCCTGCATCCAACCACTTAATCACTTCCTTCTTCACCACTTCCTTCATGTTGGGGTTCAGCCTTCTTTGGTGCTCCCTGGAAGGTTTGTGTCCACCCAATGGCAATCTTGCACTCCTTGAGTACCTGCAAAAGTTGTTATGCTTGCACTTCTAACAAACTAGATGAGATAATAACAGGTAATGTGGAGTTAGATCCTAGGAACTCATACTTGAGATGGGTGGGCAGTGGCTTCAATTCCAGCTTTGGTGGTTCTTCTATGGATGGCTTGGCTGGAGGAGTTTCTCTGTTTTCTAAGTACAAGGGCTCGAATTCAAGAGTTCTATCACAAAACCCTCTGCCCTCTAAAGCCAACACCTATTCTGCCAATTCTTCCCTATTCACCCCATCTAAATTTACCAGACATGCAGCAAGAGGGTCCTTAGTAGTCAACGTTTCATCATCAGCTTCTACGATTACATCCACGGCATCAATAAGAGAGCAATTGGCGAATTTACTCGGTCGCCTCATAGATTTCTGCACATTGAATGTTATCTCCTCATCGTTCAATCTCATCTTGAGCTCCCCAGTTTCACAATCAATGAGAGCTCTCCCTGTGGCCAAGAACGGCCTTCCCAATTCCCTACCTGAATCAGCACGTCATCCAATATACCAGAAGGTTTTTTTATGGTCCTGTCAGCTAGCTGTAACAACATAGATGTCTCTTCCAATCCCCAACCTTTTATAAATCGATAGGGGCATAAGATTTATGCTAGCCCCCAAATCACAAAGTGCCTTGGCAAAAGCAAAGTTACCAATGGTGCAGGGAATTGTGAAACTCCCTGGGTCAGACAGCTTCTCAGCAACTGGTCTAGTCACCACAGCACTGCAAGTCTGAGTAAGAGTCACTGTGGCCAAGTCTTGGAAATCGAATTTTCGGGACATCAAGTCCTTCATCATTTTTGCATAACCAGGCATCTCCTTCAAGGCATCAATCAATGGAATATTTACCTGGATTTGTTTCAGCATCTCCAAGAATTTCTTATATTGCTCTTCTTTCTGGTACTTGGCCAACCTCTTTGGGAATGGTGCTGGAGGTCTCTTCTTCCCAATGATTTGGGACTGCTCTTTTGTCAGCTACCGGTTCCTAGGCTGTTTCAGCTTCTTTCTCAGCCTCAATTTGTATGTTATGTTCTTCCTAGGCAGGCTGTACTGTCACCTCCGTCAGCTTCGTTGACTCATCTATCTCAATGGGCACTGGTATAAGTGTCTCAGCCTGTCTGCTTTCTCGGGCCCTCTCTTGCTCCAAGTCTGTCTCTGCCATTACGTAGACTCACTGCCATCAACTGCTTCGGGCCTTGATCTTTTGGATTTACCTGCGTGTCTGCAGGCAATGTCCCATGAGGACGATTGTTCAAGGACATCGAAATCTGGCCCATCTGTACTTCAATATTCTTAATAGCTGACTCATGTGTATCTACTCTTTCACTCATTTTTGCATTTGACCCAATAACCTGCTGCATCATTGCCTCGAGTCTAGCAAACCCATTTTCCTGTCTTCCACCATGCTGCTGCTGAAGAGGATGATAACCCTGTTGCTGATTTTGATTATTATATCCCTGTGGCCTTCGGTAGGGCGCCATATTATTGTGAGGTCTCATACCTCCCATGTTTCCATTGTTGAGATGTGGCTGGACTGGCCTGTATGGCTGATTTTGTTGGCCCCAATTTTGACCACCCTGTCTCTGGCCTCCATAATTAGACACATTCATGTCCTCAGGGTAATGATAATGATCAAATTTCTACATTCCACTGGTTACCAATTGGCTGACTAATGCAAGATGTGCAGAAGCCCCCATTGGTAGTATCTACAATGTGTACATGCTGCTTCTGCCCTAACTCTTCCACCTTTTTGGTTAGTATACTCATCTGTGTCATTAATGTGGCCATGTTTTCAGCAAGAGTGTTGGATGGATCTAAGGGCACTGAGTGAACTACTGGAGTGATAGGTGCATTCCTGGTTGTCCACCCCAAATTCTGTGCCATCTTGTCAAGCAGACTCTGGCTTTCTCTCTATGTTTTGCTCAAAAATTCTCCACCAACTGAAGCATCAACATTACCCTTCACGCCATCTGCCAAACCCATATAAAATCGCTGCCCCAACATCTTATCCGGAATACCGTGATGCAGACATATAACTAACATTCCTTTGAATCGTTCCCATGTTTCTTGCAGTGTCTCCATTGGTTTCTGTTTGAAACTCAAAATTTCATCAATTTGTTGAGCAGTCTTGTTGGGTGGATGAAACTTGTTCACAAATTGCTTGACTAGCTCTTCCCAAGTCATTATGGAATTAATGGGGAGTGAGTTTAGCCAAGTCTGGGCAGCTCCTGTCACTAAGAATGGAAACAACAACAACTTTATTGCTTCCTGAGTTACGCTGGGCTGCCTTTGAGTTTTGCATATTGACAAGAAATTCTTCAAGTGTTGTTGAGGATCTTCGATTTGTGACCCCGAAAATAGTCCCTTGTTTTGCAACAAGTGCAACATGTTGTTCGTGATTTGAAATGATTCAGCCTGTATCTGCGGGACTAAAATCGCTGTGGCCAAATTCTGTGTTGTGGGTTGTGCCCAGTCATATAGAGCAGCCTCTGGCACAAGAGGTGCCACTGGTGCTAATGGCGCAACTAGGTCTACCACGTTGTCCCCCATGTCCGGTTCGAACTGTTCAGATGTTTGTTTTTCCGGTTGACCCAGTTCAAGGCCTTGAAAACTTTCTCGGGATCTGATAATGCTTCAAATACTTCACCAGTTCTCGATGAGTTTCTAGGCATGCACCTGTGCAACCAAGTCAACAAACATTAAAATTTGAATGTAAAGATTGGAAGTAAAGAAACTGACTACACAATGAATTTTTGTATTTCTTTCAATTGTAATTGATAACACCGTTAATTCCCAGGCAACGACGCCAAAATTTGATCACGTCCAACTATGCCTTATAAAAATGACTAAGCGGACGTTGCAAATATAATATGAGTATTTAGCCCTGAGTCGAACCCACAAGGAATTAACCTATCACTTACTCTTGTTCTACTCACTAAATTCTGTATAATCAACTTCCCAAACGTTTTGAATAACAGTTGAGGATATTTTTTACTAACTATAACTGACCGCAATTAAGTAAATAAAGACTAACTATGATTAAGTTGTAAACAATTAAGAGAATGATCTAAGGTTATGATTTTCCCTATTGATGGAATCCTTTCATGTTATGTTTCATATAGATTTGCCTAACCGTCTCTATCGATCATGAGCACTCTTATTACCGTAAATCTCTCCCGAGTAATCACGATAATTTACTAGACGCACTCTCCCGAGTTACGCTAGCTGGCTTTTATTACAACTCACTTAGATTGCACCCAAGGCTTCGTTATCCCTAATCCCGCCTTTAAACCCTCAGTTATTGATCCCTCATATACTTTGGGAGTGATGTTGTTCAACAACTACCTAAATATGCACTCTCTCCCGAGTAATACATACTAAATAGGCACAACTAATTGAGGATCCTATCAATTAACTACTACAAGAACAAATAGAGAATAAACCAGGCAAACTATATTAACATAACACGAAGTTCATCCTTCAATAGGTTCCATCAAAATCCTAGACAAAGTATTTAGCTACTCATAACAAAGCAAGGAGAAATCACTAAAGTATTCATAATGTGCAAAATAAGATAAAAAAGAGAAGATTGAAAAACTCTAATGGTTGGTTGCTCTTCTCACACTTGTTCTTGCCTCCAATTCAATCTAAAAACAAGCTTAACCTTTGGCTGGGCGAGTTTGTTTAGTTTATAAAGGGTTATTATAAGTTTCTCTCCTATTTACACTTTAGTCCCAAAATTTCTGGGCAGTTACACAGTCGACCGCGGTCGCGGCATAACGCGGCGCGACCGTGGTGAAACACAACTATTCTGCCTCACTTTCTTGGCCTACCACGGTCCAGCCGCGGTCGACCGCGGTCGCAGTGGCTTCTTGCCCAGTCCTCCTTTGCCTCTTTCTTGCTTATTTTCATTTGGGTTTTTCTTGATTGGCCTTACATCCACATTATTGATTCCAAAACACTCCATAGTCTCTTCCTAACTTGGATTAGTCCCTTCAAAGCAAAAGAACACCAATTAGAGTATTTTGTTATCATTTAGCCTTTAAAACAACAATAAAGTATGGTACATTTGGAGTGTAAATAGAGTTTATATAGCCTATTATCACCTTATTCGAAAGGCCATGGTTTCACAGCATGAGGGTGGTGCCTTCAACCCTTCATCAAGCATTGAAATTTCCCACTCAGAGAGGAATCAAAACGGTTTACACGGAACAACCGATCGCAAAGGAGATGTTCGTTGTCGATGAAGTAATCCGGTGCCTGCGGTCTCGACATCAGGGACTGGTCGAAGAGAAGGAAACCAAATAGCAATCAATGATCTTGACCCCAACGAGGCAAAAAAAAAGGATGAGCACACAACAAACGAGGGGGATGATTACAGTGTCCCGAGATTCTTTATAAAACTCGATGACACCGATGCCACTAAATTAACAATCGAGGAATTAGAACAGGTCATACTGATCGAGTACCTACCAGATCGAAATGTATAACTGGGCACGGGGTTATCTCCCGAGCTCAGAAAAAAACTTATCGATTTCCTTAAAGTTAATGTCGGTTGTTTTGCCTGGTCCCACTTATATATGACAAGGATCACGTCAGAGGTGACAACTCACAAATTGAGCTTGGATCCAAAATTCCACTCGGTCAAACAGAAGAGGAGGCCGCTGTCCAAAATGAAGGACACATTCATCAAAGACGAGGTATCTAAACTTTTGAAAATAGGTTCCATCCGAGAAGTTAAATACCCAGATTGCTAGCTAACGTAGTAGTCGTACCTAAAAAAGGAAACAAACTCAGAATGTGTGTGGATTATAAGGACCTAAGCAAGGCGTGCCCAAATGATTCATTTCTTTTGCCTAACATTGATCGAATGATCGATGCGACATCCCAACATGAGTTACTGAGTTTTCTCGATGCCTATTTCGGGTACAACTAAATTCAGATAGACCCGAGCGACCGAGAAAATACTTCTTTTATAATTAAATTCAGCACCTACTGTTATAACGTAATGTCGTTTGGACAAAAAAATGTTAGTGTCACGTATCAACGCCTAGTTAACTGGATGTTCGAAGAACAAATAGGGAAATCAATGGAAGTTTATATTGATGATATGTTAGTTAAGTCCTTGCGAGCAGAGGACCATTTGAAGCATTTGCAGGAAACGTTCGATATATTAATTAAATACAACATGAAGTTGAATCTAGAGAAGTGTGCATTCGGGGTCAGCTCAGGCAAGTCCCTCGGGTTCATGGTATCCAACCGAGGAATAGATATCAAGCCGGATAAGATAAAATCCATAGAAGATATCACCGTAGTTGACAACATCAAGGTAGTACGAAGATTGACCGGGCAGATAGCTGCATTGGGCCGGTGTATTTCGAGTTCATCAAACAAGAGCCACTGATTCTTCTCGTTACTAAAGAACAAGAAGGACTTCTCTTGGAACCCGGAATACCATCAAGCTTTAGAAGAACTCAAACGGTACCTATCGAGCCCTCCCTTTCTGCACACTTCGAAGGCGAACGAGCAGCTATACCTCTACTTGGCAGTTTCTGAGGTAGCGGTAAGTGGTGTCTTGGTCCGGGAAGAAGAGGGTATGCAATTTCCTATTTATTATGTTAGTAGAACCCTAGGCGATGCCAAAACAAGGTATCCACAATTAGAAAAATTAGCACTCGCCTTATTGAGTGCATCTAGGAAATTAAAACCGTACTTTCGGTCTTACCCCATATGTGTTGTGACCTCATACCCACTAAGGAATATTATGCATAAACCCGAGCTCTCAGGACGGCTGACCAAATGGTCCATAGAGATCAATGGGTATTATAACGAGTACAAACTTCGGACTGCCATAAAATCCCAGATTTTGCCCGACTTTGTGGCCGACTTTATGCCGGCTTTCATTCCCGAGGTTAAGAAGGAATTACAGCTTGACTTAGGGGTCTGGACCCTATTCACGGATAGTGCTTCCAAAAAAAAGGGGCCCGGGCTAGGCATCATATTAAAACCACCTATGGGTAATGTAATAAGGTAGTCTATTATAACTGTGAAATTGACTAACAACAAAGCCGAATACAAGGCTATGATTTCACGTCTAGAACTGGATAAAAGCCAGTGGACCGAGGTGATCGCGACCGAATGTGACTCACTCCTCATCGTCAACCAAGTCAACGGGATGTTTGAAGTAAAAGAGGAACGGATGCGGAGATACTTGGATAAGTTGCAGGTGACCTTACACCAATTCAAAGAATGGACTCTACAGCACGTACCTCGAGATCAAAATAACGAGGTCGATGCATTGGCTAATCTACGGTCGCCAGTCGATTCTGACGAATTCGACTCCAGAGCACTAGTGTTATTGATGAACTCGGTGATAGAAGAAGGTCACGCCGAGTTGAACTCAACAAGCTTGACATGGGACTAGAGAAACAAATACATAGACTACCTTTAGAAAGGGAAATTGTTGTCGGATCCTAAGGAATCGAGGGCCCTACGCACTGAAGCTGCCAGGTTTGGCTTGGTCGGTAGAAGATTATACTGAATCATTTTTCGGGCCGCTAGCTAGGTGCTTGGGTCCGGAGGATACCGACTACGTAATGGGGGAAGTACACGAGGGTACTTGTGGAAACCATTCGGGAGCGGAATCCTTGGTTTGGAAATTGATCAGAGTCGGTTATTACTGAAAAGAGATGGAAAAGGACGTAAAAGACTTCGTTCGAACGTGTAACAAATGGCAGAGGCACGCCCCAATAATTTATCAACCGGGGGAAATGCTTCACCCGATCCTATCCCCTGGCCATTTATTAAATGAGGGATGAACATCGTCGGTCCATTGTAATGGGCACCCCGCAAAGCCTAATACATATTGCTCTTGACCGATTATTTCTCCAAGTAGGTCAAAGCATAGGCGTTCAAAAAGATTTGGGAAAAAGAGGTCATTGACTTCATTTGGGATAATATAATATGCCATTTCGGGATACCAACCGAAATCACTTGCGACAGCGGGAGACAGTTCATCGGCGACAAGGTTAGTAAGTTTCTGAAAGACCACAAAATTAAAAAGATCTTGTCGACACCCTACCACCCTAGTGAGAACGGTCAAGCAGAATCAACAAACAAAGTTGTACTCCAGAAAATGAAGAAGAGATTGACCGACACAAAGGGAACGTGGAATGAAATTCTGATCGAGGTCTTATGGGCATTCTGAATGACTTCGAAGTCAAGCACTAGTGCAACACCGTTCTCTTTATTCTAGGGTGTGGAAGCTTTGATCCCGGTCAAAGTAGGAGAACTGAGCCTGAGGTTCTAATACGCTATCGAAACGTTGAATGATGAGGTCATGGCCATGAGCTTAGGCTTATCGGATGAAAGGCGAGAAGCCTCCCTAGTCTGGTTAGCGACCCAAAAACAACAAAAAAGAAGATACTACAACTGAAGGGCTAACCTTCGACCCTTCCAAGTCGGGGACTTGGTACTAAGGAATGTTACACTGCATACCAAGAACCCAAACAACGGGAAGGTAGGCCTAAATTGGGAAGGTATGTACAAAGTCACTGGTATAACCGAGAAAGGCTCATATAAGCTCGAGTCAGGGAATGGTGTATAGCTACCCAACAACTAGAATGTGGCACACTTAAAGCGGTTGTTGATGCCCAATTTTTCCCATAATACTTTCAAAACTATGCCTTAGCATCAGTTAGTATTTTTCATACAATTTCTGCATTTTCAAAATATTTTAATTAATAACTCCCAGCATTTTATTTATAAAACAATCACTGATTGCAACACAAATAGTTTTATAATAAATTTTTGTGGCTTAATTTTATCATTTGCACTTGAACTAAGTTTCAATTATCGCACAAATAGCCACATTTGTATTTTTAGGATGCAATAGCAATTACTTTGCAATTATAACCTATGCATGCATTATTATATTATTTTACCAGAAAATTGCCTTTTATATTTTTAAAATATTAAGTAATTGTTTTAAAATATTTTCGGGCATGAAAATCATTTTTTATAATTTATTAACTATTTTTTAAATTGTTTTAGCGATTAAATATGTATTTAACAAATAGCCTTTTCTATTTTGGACCTAGCCTAATTAAATGCCCAAATTCAATCCCACACCACCCAAATCTACCCAGCCCAAACCCGTAACATTCAACCCGGCCCCAAATCCTTTTAATCCTGCCCGTTGATCACAGAGATCAACGACCATCGTTCCCCCTTTTCCTTTTTTAGTCCCAATGACCCCCAAACCCTAGTCATTTGCTTACACCCGCCGCCCCTGAAACCCTCTACTCTGTAATTCTCTCTGAGAGCAAACTTAACCCTATCCGCCGCCACCCAAAACCAGCCCTAATCCCTTTGATTCCTACTCAATTTATGGCTTCCCATGGCTGTACAAGGCCTCTACTTGTCTCCTATTTCCCCTGGTTGCTCAATTGTGTGGTTTTGTTGAAGGACCTCGAAGAGATCTGGTCCAGATCTCGTTTAAAACTCTTCAAGAGCTTGTCTATGGTCTGTGAGTGATTCTATCAAAGTTTTACGGCTCAAATCTTTATTCAAAGGCCAGATTCTCTTTACCCTTTCTCTTTTCTTCAAGAAACCTAATGTTTGGACTTGAATCAGTTTAGATCTCTGTAGATCTAGAGCGATTCTGAGTTCATCGCTGATTTTTCCTAAAGTTCCCTTATTTCTTTACTGATTAATCGATTTTTGAACATTTTTGTTATATTAGGGTTTGTTTTCTTGTAGTTTGTTGGTCGAATCTTTGGGTATCTGAAGTGTTTTCAAACTTTCATAGATATTCTTTTAGGTTCTTTGACTTCTCTACTACTAACTGGTTTTTAAGCACTATGCTACTTCAGGTTTTGATTTCCATGATTTTTGTTGTTCAAATCTTTGTGTGTTGACGTGCTTTCAAGTTTTCCATGGTTGTTTTCTTTCTTTAAGTGTTTTCAAATTAGGGTTTTTTGAATTATTTTTCGTCTAATTTTCCTAAAAGTTTTACTCAACCTATTTTGTTTATGGGAATTGATATGTTCTTTCCAGAATTGTTGAGTGATTTGCTCTGTTAAAAATTTCGTGTGCATGATTCTTGATTATTTCCGTGTTTATGACATTAATTAGTCGTTCTTTCTTATTTGATTGTTGTATATTTACTGATTCTTTACATGATTCTTTCCTTAATTTGCCCTTGATTATTTTATTCTGATGTTCTTTATTTGGTTTGATTTGAACTCCTTTCCTTAATAAGGCCTCCGATTCTTTACTTCTTTACTCAGTCTGATTTGAACCTCTTGCCTTAACTAGTTCTTGTCATTACCGTTGGTTAATTGCCCTTAATTAAGGGGAAGACTATGTTGAACCTCTTTGTGTGGTTGATTCTGAGATCCCTTAATTGCTGATTATTGATTACTTTACCTTATTTGCTCTACTCTTGAACTACTATATAAACTTTCTTATTTAACTTCTTAAAGACACGAATATTAGTTCACCACTACTCTTACACTCTAAAAAGCTCTCTGTTTTTCCTGCTACTTGTGATCTTCATTAGTCTTGTCCGCTGTAAGTCAAGGCTAGAAATTGCACAACACCTGTCTTACATCTTGTGTTCTCTTTCCCTAACTGGTATGCTTCTGATTAAATTTTAGAACCTAAACCCTATGTGTTTCATTACTGCTTTAGTCCATCAGTTTGAGTTCATTCCTGCTCCTGTTTACTATCTATCTTGCATGCCTAATACACCTTGTTCAATATGTGATTATCATGCCTCAACTTACTTGCTTGTCTACTGTTTATCTAACATGCCTAAATCTGCCTGGTTCCATATGTGATTAGTATGTCTTAATTATGCTTGCCTGTCTATTGTTTATCTAGCATGTCTAAATCTTGTTTTGTTCAGCATGCCTACACTATGTCTACTTGTTGATTTTTGCCTAGCCTGTCCATTAAGTTCTTGCCCATTCTGTTTTGCTCATGCTATGTCATATAGTCCCTCGGGTAACTCTAGTTGTGTTGTTGATTCTGTCCAGTGTTCATGTGTTTTCAATGTGGCTTTACTGTGATCCTTGCTCTATGTCTTTATGACCTACCTTATAGCTAACCTATTAGCTCTGCAGAACCCCTTGAGAATTCTATGCACCCTGTTGTTTATGTGCTCCACTATACACTAAGGTGTATTCTATGTGTTCCCAACCCCTCCCACCCTGTGTGGACTCTGTTTGCCAAGTGTTTCTGAATCTGGTTGTTCATCAATGTGTGTTCTGATTTCAAAAAATGTTTTTCATGCTTTTCTCAAGCTTTTTTACCACCCAAACTAGTATTGGTTTTTTCAGAAAATCTTTTCACTCCTAAGAGCCTTCTTTATGCTGTTCACCAAAACCTTTTAAAACTTATGCACTCTCACTTACTCTGAGATTATTAAGTCCTGCCCCTCTGGTATGTGTACTGCTTAGAGACCCTTGAGATCTCTTTGAACTCTGGCATATCAAGGCTGGCTCTTCCACACTGCACATAATCAGTCTCTATTTGAGAAAGCCTGGGTGTGAGCACTGCCCGGGATCCTTGAGGTCCTTAGAGAAGTCAGACACACCTGGACACAAATGTGGCAATGAATCTTGCGCATTTGAGACTAGTGAAGGCCTAGCACACCAGGATTTGCTTTGGGCCTACTTCAGGATCCCTATAGCTTAATTTATATTCTATTCAATCATTGGTCTATAATAATTAATTGTAAACAGATATTGGGGTGACTAGTGAAAAGGGAGGGTAGTTATATGGTACTGTGGGTAAAGCTGGGTAGATAACATGTCTATAGGGTTTACTTTGGTTCAAATGTGTTTGTTAGATAACATGCCTATAGGGTTTGCTTAGGTTGAAATGTATTTGTTAGATAACATGCCTATAGGGTTTGCTTTGGTTGAAATAAGTTTTTCCTACTTTGTTTTACGTGATTAGACACCATGCCGACAAGGAATAAAATAACTAAGGTTCAGTTTTCATTACGGCATATATTCAAATGCGTCTCTTTACAAAACATACATGTAGGTTTCAATTGGTTGTCACACCTGCTCAGTCCATATGCGTGTCTAATAAGAACTAATAGCAGTTTCACTCATTAAAGATAGAACTCATGTCTATAGAGTAATTATCATATTCAAACTGGAACTTCATAGAGTGTCTTGTTAAATATCACTAGAAAGCAATGCCTACAGGATAAAGAACTTCAAATTTTTTTCGCAGAATTGTGACTGCATATACACACTTAGGCAAGCCTTATGACGTTAAATAAATGTGAAACCAGTTCTGTTTATATGTGAAATTATCCAGGCTTAACAGGCTATAAAACCAGTAGGCAAACTGGTTAGGATTCTGCCACTTTCCTTATGCATATCCTGAATCTATAACATTCATCTAGACATCATGTTCTTAGGATTTCTGAATTTCTTCAAAATCTGTGTTTTAGACTTGCTGTTTGTTTGCCTATATACATGAGGAGGTAAATATGAGCCTTCTAACTATTTGCCCTATTTGCTTGTCCTACATGTTATTTGCTTATCGCCTAGATTTTTACCTTTTAAAAAAACCTTAGGTTGTCTAGAACTGTCCAGATCTAGAGGTCCTAAATTCCTCCAGGACCATAAGGAAGGGACGAGTAGCAGCACGCTTAGAGGTCGTTAATTAAACTCGCTTATAACTACTAAGAGGAGGGTAATGGGTAGTAAAAGGATATGATGCCCCGCGCGTTAATGTCACGTGTAGCCCCTCTCATTGAGGAGTGATTACCGGGCATTGCATGGGTATGATCCTGTGGGCTAATCAACTTAGGACTTCCCTTTTCCCAATTCCCATACGCGTTTAAATTCTCTAAACTTCCTTTTCTTTACACATACATGTATAGCTGTTCAAACCTCTTTACCTTTATTGTCTGAACTTCCTTGATCATATATGCATTTAGATGGGGAAAGCTACTTTATTTGCAAATATTTGCTTGCTTGTTAATTGACTAATTCATATAGTTTAAGTTCGGCCGGGACCCACCGTTCTGGACCGCGAGGGGTGCCTAATACCTTCCCCTCAAGGTTATTTCGAGCCCTTACCCTAATCTCTGATGATGTAAACTAGTTACATGAGTTAATCGCTCTAGGTGCCCTAACGCACCATAATCCGTTAGGTGACGACTCTTCAAAATACCCAATTCCTAAAAGGATGCAAGTTGTTCCCCCGTGAACGTCGAAACCCGGACTTTTCCCGCGAAGGGAAAGAAGGGGGCGCGACCACGGTACTATGATCCACTACCAATCCACACTCAACAATGAGTGGAATAAGTCTTTGGAAGAACAGTACCCAACTATGCGTCGGCGTCGATTTCCATAGGGAGCTAACAATGGGTGTTAGAGTGTACACTTGATGCATGAAGATGAAACAACTTAAATACACTTCCAATCACGTTGGTTTTGCAATCTACTTCTATCAACGATACTATCAATGCTCAATAAGAGAAACAAAACTAGAAATTGACTAATTATTTTTGGGTGTTTTCAAATAGGTAAAAAGCATAGGGATGTAACCTTCACCTAGGTGTTTGCCTAATGGGTTAAGTACGTTAACACTTATTTTATTGATTGCGGTGTATTATAGCTCTCAGTTATAAGTTACTCACTCAATACCTCTCGGTCATAGAGTGATTTTGCTCAATTTGGCTTTCTCAAGCCTAAATGGGTATCAAGCTATATAGTTGATATAAGCTCAAGTTGGGTTTTCCCTATCTCTAGTTCAAACCCTTTAATTAGGCTAGTTAAATCCTTAACTAGCCCAATTTCTTGTTAGCCAAATTTTCATAGACTAGGTCCCTCTTTCTCAAGTAAAGACCAAAGTCAAAAAGGCATGAATCAATGTTTGTAACCATAAATTATAAAATTAAAGCACGCTCAGTCATAAACAACATTAAATTGAATACCCATAAGGGTTTAACACTAGGGTTGGGTCACAACCCTAGTAAATGTCTAGCTACTCATAGTAAAAAATAAATAAAACAAAGAAGAAATACTAATTAAAGCCATAATACTAAATTAAAATGATAAACTATGATGTTTTTATCCCAAAATGATCACAAATTTCCTAAAATGGAAAACTAAAAACGACTAAGGCTGATAAACATCAAACCTTGACCTAAAAATGTGATTCTCGTCTATTTATAGTGGCCCAAATTTCGCTGATAAAAATGCCCCTCGGGAGGTTCTGCGGCCGCACAATTCCATGTGAGGTCTGCACATTGGTTGAGTTTGCAGGGGAAATTATTCTGCGGACGCACATTTCAATCTGCTACTGCCATTCAGCTTCCAAGGCTGCACAATTCATGTTTGGTCCGCACTTCAGGCAAGGCTTCTTGTCCAGTCGGACCATATTCTATGGCTGCATAATTTTTGTGTGGTCGACGCTTCTGCCTCAATTACTTATGGGCTTCTTCGTCAGATTTGCAGCCCTAGAGAGAATTCTATGATCTGCACTTGCTTCTACGGACGCAGAAATACTTTTGCCGACCGCACTTCTAGTCTGTTGCGCCCCTTCTTGCCTTATGAGTTGGAACACTCCTTTTTGAGTCGGATTTCTTCATAAGATCCTAAATTTCCAACATTCCTGCAATTTGCACACTTTCATTAGTTTTGGGAACATACATCAACACTTTCATACTAAAACAAAAGTAAAAAGATACTAATAAGTGGTCCAAATCCACACTTATCAACTCCCCCAAACTTAAGTTTTTTGTTGTCCTCAAGCAAATAGATTAGTTTCCACCTCCTCAACGTGAAATGTCATTTTAGCGAGCCAATGGTGAACAATTCATACTCAGTTGCGACCAACAATTACCCACACTACTCATGCATTATCAGCAAGGTGAGAAGTCAAATATCATGCAAATATAGTTCTAATGTGACATTTGAGCTTCAAGAATTGATTTTACTCATCGAGAACTCTTTTTCTATCATGTAGGTCATGGTGGACTCTAAACTCTTCCTCTTCTACCTTCCATTTGCCAAGCTCACTTCAAAAGTTAATACTCAATATTAAGATTCATGAAAGGTTCACTCTTCCCTCACAAGAGAATGTCACAAGTACGACTTCAAGTACCATAGGCTTGCCCCTCATGTAGATCACCACTAATGTAAGCTCACTCGGATCGAAATCAACTAGGGTTTTTTTCGGGTTGTAATGAAGGCATTTTGATTAGGGTAGGATACCATATGTGTAAGTGGTTACACCTCTTCTTAAGCACTCCATATTTTCATTTCTTGGCTCACAATTACCAATTCTTAGAGGCATTCTCTTTTTTTGGGGGATTAGAGAGACTTGGCATCACTCTTTCTTGTTCATTTCATCTTTTTCTCCCTTGATGCTCATGTTAGGGGTCATTACCTCTTCTTGAATCCATCAACCCTTCCATTATTCTCTTTTTTGCATTTTTCTTTTTGTTCTTTTTCTTTTCTTGCCTTCGCTTTCATAGAGAACATTTCTTTTCTCTTTTTTAGTGCCTTGATACCTCTTTCAAATTCCTCAACTCCCCCCCCCCCAAACTTATGCCTTAAGCCACTTATTTCAAGAGTGTTCAGGAAGGTCTGAGTGCCAAGAGATGATCACGACAAAATAGGTAAAGGCTTAAAACATGGTTATCAAATAAGAAAGCTAGAGGCCAAAAGGAGGATGACTAGGGATAACGACATTAGTTGGCAATAGAAAGCTCAAACTGGCCAAGGAAAGCCTACAATCATTTCTCAAACAAAGAAAAACTTAGGATTTCGCCTTGAAGCACATTCGGGGCAAGTTCTAGACCATTCGCACAGATACTTGGACTAGAAACAAATCACCTCACCCCTCACGCAACTAGACTGTAAAAGAAGATAGAGTTGAGAGCCTACAACAACCACACTCAAGTATGAAGACCATTATGGTCCAATAAACCACTCTATGATTACCAAAGTCAACTCAAGAGTCTCAAATTCACTAACTAGAGCTATTTTCTTTCAAAAACCTTGCTACAAACCATAAGCACGTAGTTAAATGTGTTGTTACTAACTGAAGCATGAATAACTCTTTTTCGAGAATGACTTGATTAGGACTTTTATTCATTACTGCTACTATTGCTATTACCTGAATACAAAAACAGACTCATTCCCTTAAGACGATTCTCACTCCATCCATCGTTGGGACGAGTCACCCAGTTCACACACAAACTACCTTTGGAAAGACCGTGGTATTGAGAAAACCAAAGGCTTATTAATAACTACTACGAGAAACAAAAAAAGAAGCTACTAACAAAACATAAACTAAAGTAAAAAATAAAGAAGATAATGAAAAATAACTACTAAAGATGAATAAACTACAAACAAGAAAAGGAATAGAATCCTCCAGTTATTACAGTCCAAATGTATAGAAAATATGTCAATATCAAATCAAATCAAATCCTCCTCCTCCGAATATGAGTAAGCATTGTCCCCAATTCTTAACAAAATAAGAGTGAAAGGAGAGGGTGAAGAAAAATCCCTAAGGATCCTTGGACATCTTAGTGTCCCCAGCAATATCATCTCCCGTTGGGTCAGCCAACTATATCTCATCATCATCAAATCTAGGCGCGACAGGAGTGGTAAACATCGCACGCACTGCCTCAGCAGTGTCGGCACTAAGGTCTAGCTCCTCAGACTGGCCAGCTGGTGGAACCGGTGTAGATGGTGCTGATGAATATGGGGTGGACTGGTCTGGGTCAAGTAACATATCAAAGGGTAGATCCCTAGCCGTCGCAAGTCTGGTCACCTCCTTTATGAGCTTGTCAATTGATTTCTTACTTGATTGGGACTGTCCTCATCTTCTTCACTTCTTTGCTAAACTCCTCAATAACTGACCCGTGGTGTACCAGAGTGTCCATAATCATCTTCTCGTTATCCAGAATCTTTTTCAACTTCTCATCAAGATCAGAGGAGACCTGTGGTGCATGTGTAGATGATTGCACTGCAACAATATAAGTGAGACAACCTTGAAGTAGATGTCTGCATCTAGTTGTTGAGACTCTCCAATATCTAGGAGACTCATAGAGCAATAATGGAGTTGTAGGCATGGGAACTGGCCTTAGAGCAAGAGCAGGGGCTGCCCTGGGGTTGTGGTAGGAGCTGAAGATGATGGCGGAGGCATAGCAGCAACACTGGAAGAGGGCTCAACATAGGTGGATGGAATGTTAGCTGTCTCAGTAACTACTACTGTCGGCTCATCGGACTGCATGTGGTGGTAGAAGGCTGAGCTCTCTTCTTAGGGTTGGTCTCAGCCATCAGTGAATACCAGCAAATGGCTTCTTCGACTTTACCTTGATGTTAAATGATCTCGGCTCTACCTTTGCATCAGTGAGGTACTCTGTGATAGTGTTGGGATAAGAGTAGGCCGAGCTAGTCTGTTGTGCTATCAAAGAAATATTGGCCGACATTACTACACCAACACTAGTTGGGTACCCGTCCGTTATGGGAGCCACAAGAACAGCCTGAGGAAGAGGTAGATGAGTCTCATTCTAGCACAAATCAAATCTGCTGCAAACAAAGGTCTATCATCCCTTTGCCTCGAAGCTCAATATGTTATGCTGAATGTGAACGCCAACAGTAATCCTTGGTGGTGGTGGCCCTAATGGTGCTAATATATATCTCTGCCAGCCAAGGTTGGAATTCTTCCTTCATTGCACATTTCTCCAGATACTCCTTCGGCTCCAAGTCCTCAAACCCCAAGTACGCGTTTAGTGTATGCTGATCAAACCTCACCTTGGGGTTGCGTACTTTGGTCACCTTCATCTCCTTCTTGATGTGAGAAACATTTGCGTAGAACTCTCGGACGAGGTACTCCTTCGAATCCTCAACTCTCTCAGTAAACCACATCCAACACTTTCTTTCTCTGAACTGCTTCAACAGCGCCGGGTTGTATTTCTCCAAATCCTTCAATAGAAACTGTCGCTCAAGTGTTAAAGATCTCACTGGCCACCACATGCGGAAATCAGTGAAAGTAGCCAAGCTGACAAACCTATCCCCCCATATCTCCTTTTTGCTTTGATCTCTCCACACCCCTGGCTGTACCATCTCCCCCTCTACCATTATCGGGAAATATCCTGTACAGTTTGTGCCTCTATGTCTAGTGTAGCTGCTGGCTCAGAGGTCTGGCTAGCACTCTCCGACCCTTGAGAAGTGCTGTGAGATAAAGTGGCCTCATCCCTGAGATGGAATTGCCCTTGTGGCCTGGACTGCGTGGCTTTCTGCTCCTCCTAAACAGAGGCTGAGTTGCCCTCAAAAACTTCCTTAGACGAGACATAGGAACTAGACTCGTAGAAGTTTGCACCTCTCCCTCTGCTTGTTGTGGCTTTCTTTCTAATGATTTTGGGCTGTCCAAGAGGCAAGGTACCTCTACCTCGACCCCGAGAAGATTCACCTCTTCCTTTTGTAGTGTCGCCTCGACCTCGCGATCGAACCATTGTCTGTATCAAAGCAAAGAAGATTATTAGTTCCAAGTCATCATTCAACACATTTAAGACTTATGTAGGCAAGGGGAAACAAATTTGAACACACTGGGGTTATGACTAAACAACAGGTTTGCAGGTATTAGGTTCTGCAATCCGCACATTTTGATGTGCGGCTGCAGAAAGGAACTTGGGGCTGCAGAATTTTGATGTGCGGCCGCAGAATGGAAGTGCGGTCCGCACAATTGCAAGTGCGGCCACACTTAAAACATTCAAAGTTCAGAGGACCAAAAGCCTCTCTAAAGACAATACGATGGCCGTTTTGCAGCCGTATCAGAAATCTGCAGTCCGCACAATTAAAGTGCGGCCGCAGATACACTGCTTCACTAAGTTGCCTAAAACTCCTAATCTGCGGACCACACAAATTCAAGTGCGGATGCATATTTCAAAAACTACGTACAGTCAAATTTTTCAATTACTTGCACAAAATAGACATGGCAACATGGTATAAACATGAAATTTTACTAACCAATCCCATTAGAGCATGTATTATGATTACCCAATTCAGATCTACTCCGTATGGACACATGGATGAACTTTAATAATAGATGGCCTAAAAAGAAACTAAAATTCTAAAAATTAAACTAACACAAAAATTTAACATGAAATTAAGCATACTGGATAGAGTGAGTGCACTGGTGAATAAACATAGGTGGTTATGTGTGGGGACAGCGAAAATCTCTCAAGAAAATCAGCAGAGCAATAGTGTTTGTTAAGAGAGTGAAAAGTGAAACATGAATTCCAAAGTTCTATTTATACCAAGAGTTTTAAAAAGGTAAAAGGCTCGAGCGCGACCGTACAATTCTATGTGCTGTCCGCACTCTATCAGCAATTGTCTCTGATCTCATTGTGTGGTCCGCACATTATTGGATGCGGCCACAGATTTCACGTATAGTCACAGATCAGCCTCCGCACTGACAAGCTCAAACTTTAAAGAGTTAATATTTTCACACTTTTTAAGGTTCTAATTGTGTGGTCCGCACGAGAAAAATGCAATCGCGATTGCCTTCCTGCTGTGGCACTCATAATTGTGAGGTCTGCACAAATAAAGTGAGGTCCGCAAATCGTTTGAACACTTAGCTATATTTTTGTCCACCTTTCTTGCAAGTCACACTTATCCTTGTATCACACTTCAAATCAAGTTATAACACAAATGACACCTAACTACAAAAGAAAGAAAAATAGAAGAACATAGGTTGCCTCCCAAGAAGCGTCCGATTTAACGTCGCGACACGACGCAGAATACCCTCAAGTGAAGTTAATAAAAAATGTACTACGGAAAACAAAAAATCGACTAAGGCATTTTCCTCCTAGTCTTTGCCGGATCCCGACTCGCTGCCCGAACCTTCGGGCTCGTATATCTCTTTGGCCTCGACCTCTTCGCCTCTTCGATCGCGACCATTAGAGCGAACCCCATGGAATGAATCTCCTTGAGGGTCTCCCTCCGGGATAACCACTTCACATACTCAGCATTTGTTATTATACGAGCCGTGGCCACCTCCACATCATTCTTATATTGAGCCAGCATATCCTGGACCTCGGAAGACTCATTCGAAGCCGCCTCCAACTTGGACTTCAGTGCGGTGTGCTCTCGGCCAGGGGCGTCCCGTTCCAAGACGGTCGAGTCCAGTTGTGCTCGGAGCTCATCATTCAATTGAGATCATTTGTCGGCTTTATCCTTCATCACCTGGAGATAGTCCTCGGCCGATGCTAAATCCTCTTTGGTGGCCTCCTTTTCCAAGGCAAGAAGATCCATCTTGCTCCTCAACGCCTCGGTCGAGGCTTAGACTTTGTTCATTTCATACCAGAGCTGGTCGATCAGGTCTATCTTCTCTTGGACCTGCTAGGTTATGGCGTTAGCAGTTGCACTTTGCCTCTTGTTATTAATCTCAAACATCCTTACCTTTTCGATAAGAACGGCGTGCTACTTTTTCACCGACAGGCCTCCTTTTGAGATTTTTCCATTTCGGCTTGGAGGATGGGGAGGTCCTTAATAGCCTCATCTCTTTGCTCACTATGAGCTTTTCACATGTCCTTCTGCCAGACCTGCTCCTTGAGCTCGAACTCGATATGGCTCAACTCTATCCGAGACCGATAAAAGCTCTAATGATGAAGCACCAAGGCCTGAGAAACAAAAATGATGAAATCATAAAAATATGCTAAGGTTAAATGAGCCCTTTAAGGGATAAAAGGAAAGAAAAATATACCCTGTTCAGCACCAGTTGTGCCTCGTTGAAAAAGGCTCGGTGCATCCACTTCCTTCATTTTTGCTTGGTCCTTTTCGGTCACTAAGCAATGAAGGTAGCTGGCAATGCCAACCGGCCCAAAAAACACTCCCGTATCCACCAGGATCGTAAACATGATCGTTCTTTTTACGATCGAGATCCATGCTCAGGGTGGGGAACTGCTTTATCGGCTTTGGGCTCGAGCTCGACCAATATTTCTCCAACAGCATGTCCTTTTTCTCGATCTCTAGGTATCTAAACCTAGAGTAGTCCTCAAACGCACCGATGTCCATGCCTTTGAAGAACAGGTTGCAGGCCTCATCTGCGGCCCGTGATGTTTCGGTTGGCTTTTCTTTAATGGCTTGAGCCTCGTAAAATAGAGACTCTGTGTGAGACGGCGACTCCGGGATGTCAATGATATCTGCGGCTTCTCTCAAAGCAGTTTATCTAGAGGCTGTGGCCACAGGCTTTCCCTCGGGCTGCCGAGCTGAAGAGGGTTCGGTCATACGGTCACTTCTGACGTGATTTTTGCCTCGCTTGAACTATTCCTATAAAACTCTTAAAAATTAGGATTTTTTCTTTAGTATTTGATTTTAGGGAATTAATTGCATGATGCTTGTTTTGTTTGCATTTTTGTGCGCATTTTTAGTTGTCATAAAAAATAAAATGAAAAAATAAAAAATTTATTACAAAATAGCATACTTGCATTTAGGACCCAATTCTAGATTTTTAGATTAATTAACATCATTGAAAATAAGAGAAAATAATTAAAAATAGTCCTTTGCATTGTTTTACTTTTAATTTTGATTTTTTCTTAAGTTTTCTTTTTAAAACTAGGATTTTTTTTAATTTTTGAGAATTAATTAGTTTTAATTTTAGAGTTTAAATCAGGTCTTGTTTATTTTTAATTTTGTACTTAATAAAATCTAAAAATTGTGAATAAGAAAAGGAAGAAAAGAAGAAAACAAATAAAAAAAAATTCAATTAATTAAAAAGAACGAATTTTTAGGCTGTTGTGTTTGGGCCATTTTAATTCATTAGCCCAAAGCCAAAAATCCCCAAAACTGGACCAAACACCCAGCCCAAATTACACCCAAACTCGGTCCAGCCCCGTGTTAATAAAACGACACTGTTTTGTTAAGTGTTAATCCTGGCCGTCGAGGATCTTTGATCCTACGGTCAGGAACTAGGTTAATTTTAATATAAAAATGTCGGATAACCCTACCCCCTAGGTCGTCTCTCTCATTCCCCACTCTAACCAGAGAACTCCCCACCGGTGCCGCCCTAAACCGCCGCCGGAAATCGCTCACGGCGGCGGTCAAGCTCCAAATTTGCCCAAATTTACACCCCTGCACCGTCTTAACCTCCTCAATACAAATCTGTGATTAATTCTCCTCAAATCCAAATCAAACGCCTCAAACACTTGAAACCCTAGGCGCCGCCACCACCGTGCACGGCGGCGCCGCCACCACCGTGCACGGCGCCGCCGCCACCCAAATCCATCCAAATTAACACCCTTGAACCGCCTTCATCTCCTCTCCCCAAACCCCAAACCCCGTCCCTCTAACCCTCACCAATCTCCTCAAATATCAAATCGAAAATCCGGCCTAAACCCTAAATCCTCCAAATCTCACCAAATTGACATCATATGACCTCCTCACTTCCCTCATGTTGAATCCAACGTCAGTAGCATTCGAATCTCACAGGAGTGGTTCGAATTGTAAATCTGAGAAGCGGCAGGACTGTAGAAATTATATATCAGTGAGTTTTCTGTTCTTTCTTTCTTCCTTGTTTGATTTTTCTTTTCATGATTTTTGATTTCTAGTTTAATGTTCGTTTTTGGTTGATTCTGCCTGCACTATTTCTGATTTTTAGTTTAATTTTGTTTTAATTTTTGATGTTGTTGGTTTAATCCAGTGGTCAGTTCTTTGATTTTTACTTTTATTGAGTAGTTTAGTTAAATTCGATTTTTTGTTTTCTGTCCGGTTTTCTTAGAACTAATTTCGATTCTTTGTGATTCATATTTGACTTCGATTGCANGATCCTCGCTTGAGTTTTTGTCCGGTTCATTTCGTTAGGTATTTCCTCTATCTCGTTTTCTTTGGTTTAATTTCGTCTATTCCTCCATCTCTTCTTTGATTCTATTATTTGTTTGATCAGTTTGTGTTCCTTCAACGAGTCAACTAGCTTTGGACTAATTTAGGGCTTTGTTTAGGCTTGACTAGCTGTCCTTCATGATTAATTGATTTGGAAATTGTAGGGTTTTAATTGATTCTGTTTTCGTTTTAGTTTTTGGTTTAATTTTGTTATGTTTTGATTTTTTCTAGTTTGATTTTGTGTTTGGTTTTGATTAAGTAATCCATGATTGCTGCTGATAATCTGATTTTAGTTTCAATTGCCATTAATTGTTAGTTTATTGATTCTTAGATTTAATTTCATGATTAGTTGAATTGTTTAGTTAGTTCAATTTTTAATTGTTGTTTGGTTATAGCTGAGTAGTTTCTAGTTCATAGTTAATTAACCATGGTTAGTCTAACTAGGATAAAAGGCTGGATTAATTTGACTAGACTTGGTAGTTTCAGGAAATTTCAGGGGCAATTTAGGAAGCTAGAACTTTCTATGACCTTCTAGACTAGGACTGTAGTTGGAATATTAATAACTTAGGGTAATAACTTAGGCAACAAGTCAAGACTTTAGGACTAAGGAATAAAATCTGAAAATAAAAGAGGGGGAAAAAGTGTGAGTGAAATCTAGAAGCTTCCCCCTGAAATTTGCCTATAAAAGGCAGCCCCCTTTGCCTTCATTGACAAGTTTCACATGCCTGAAAATTCAAAAGAAGTTTTTGAACATCTGAAAATCCAAAAACAACAGAAAACCTTCCAAAAAATCCCAAAATACTGTTACATCTGAATTTCAAAGTCCCTCCTAGATCTAAAAATCCAAAACAACAGAAAACCTTAAAAAAAATCCCAAAATACTGTTACATAGATTTTCCTTAGGTCATTTTCGAATCTAGCATTTAATTCAACTCGCAGGCTTATTTAGGATCCAAAACTACTTGAATTTCCCTGGTTCTGTTCGATATTTGAGATTTGAAAGCATCTAAAGTCACTTGCGCATTGGATCTGATTTGTTCGAGTTAGCTGTGGATTGTCTGTTGAGTGTGTTGATTTACTGGGTTCAGTTTTGGCTATTTTGGTGCTGTTTTGGGTTGATCTACTAGTCCTGTTTGATTCAAAATATTTCTGGGCTGCTTCTGATTACCTGCTCGCTGTTGCTGACCTCTCGTTCTTCTTATTCAATTTCCACTTTCAGGTACACTTCCTGAGGTCGTTACTGTGTAGGTTGCAAGTTAAGATGAAAATGAGTTGAAGCATGCACATTACAGATCTCATTCACTGTCAATATTTTAGTACTTCACTGTAAATAACACGGACTGTTTGGACTGTATGAGATATTAAACATGATTCCTAATTTATTTCATGCTTATATAAACGTATTTAGAACTGCTAGATTCAAATCAGTTTAGGCTCAATGCCAATATTAATAGGTGTTAATTGGAAACAAAAGTTTATGTGTGTAATGCTGGTTCTGTTCAAATTTCATGTCACAAAGTTTATGAATCTATCAGTGTTGCATGAATCTGAACTCGAGATAATCATTATTCACTTAACGTGATTGCGTTTTGGTCACCGATCTGTTGTCTGTATAGGCGTTCAATTCAGAACAAATTCGAATTGCAAAGTGCTTTGAATTAAATTGTCCGCTTAGCTAGTTTGAATTATAGAATTTAGACAGTTTGCAATTGGATTCTTCTTCTGTATCACTGGGCTCAAATGCCAGGCCTAGTTGGAAATAATCAGCTCCATGGCTGAAATTCGTGCAGCAACATGCCTTGGGCCTGATCCCCTCAATAAGCAGGCCCGGAAGTTTTAGCAATATGAGATCTTCAATTTGGGCCTCACTAACTAGCCCTGATGGACATCCACCAAGTTACTAAATTTTAGCATTTAGGAAAATATAATCCTTTTAGGTTGGACCTTTAAATAATGAATGAGAAGAGCCTCGCTAAACAAAAATACATAAATTGCGGGGCCCTCAACAAATGTATACATAAAAATATTTAGAATTCGGGATGGGCCTTTTAGCGAATTTCACAGTTTTCCCCCAAAGCTAATAACACGCTAGCTACTTTAGGCGCGTATTTTAAATAATTTTACCTTCCTAAATACGGGTGCACATTTATGTGACCCAAATCCAAGTCCCAACGAAGTCGAAATGTGTCAAAAATCGCGGGTGCATTTATGTGACGCGGTTCGAGACGTGTTTTCACGATGTTGCAATTCTCTTAAAATAATCATAATAAAAGCGGTTCAAAGTTAAAAAAGCATAAGCTAAAACATGTAAGCCAAATATGACAGTTGAGCGACCGTGCTAGAACCACGGAACCCGGGAATGCCTAACACCTTCTCCCAGGTTAACAGAATTCCTTACTCGGATTTCTGGTTCGCGGACTGTTAACAGGGTCATAATTTTCTCGGTTCGGGATTCAACCGGTGACTTGGGACACCATTAATCTCTCAAGTGGCGACTCTGAATTCTAATAATAAATCTCGTTCTGATTGTCCTTTAAGTGGAAAAACTCCTTTATGCCCTTGCGGGTGTAAGAAAAAGGAGGTGTGACAGCTCTGGCGACTCTGCTGGGGATAACAAACCCAGAACTTCGGTTCAGGGTTTGAGAATTCGAGCTTAGAATAATTGTTATGTTTGGCTTTATCTGATTTTCCTACATGTTTCATGCTAAATGTGCTAAATGCTTTACCGCTTTGATATTATTTGAATTGTATATATGAACTGTGCCGAAACCCTTCTCTTCTCACCTCCGGGGATGTGCTCACTGGTGGAGACTCCTTATTCTGTTAGTGTCATACCTTGAAATAAGAAAGAGGCCGGACAAGTTACTAAGCCGGACGATCCCGCGGGTCCCCGGTACGTAGCCCCCTCCTCGACTCGAGTTGTCCGTTCGGGTACACAGTCTAGAACCTATACCCAGGTTTTGAACCTAGAATAACTTGACCTCATGCCGGATCCCTAGTAGGAATGCTTATTTGAATCACGTGCATTTTGACTTAGGGGACTCAACACAGGGGTTGGGTCCGTCTAGGACAGGTGTACCCGGAATAATGGACCATCCTGATGCATCCTATTTGTGCATTTATCTGTTTTGGACTCGCATGTTGACCGGCTTCGAATATCTGGGCAATATTGAAAAAAGAGAGAAAAAGAGAAAATAGCAGTGTGGAGAGTTAATTACCTATATTAGAAAAATCAATGTCCAAGTAGTGCCGAAATGCTGCCGGATTTTTGAGAAAATGAAAGAAAAGAAGAAAAGTAGTTTTTTTTAGTTTGTTTTGTTTGCCAATGAAAAAGAAAAAAAAACAAAAAAGTTTTATTTTCAAATTAGTTTGTTTTATTTGTCACTAAAAAGAAAATATAAAAAGAGTCTTGCTTTCAGAAATAGTGAATTTGCCAAAAAAAAAAAACAAAAAAAAAAGAAGAGTTTAGTTTTCGAAAATAGTTAGTTTTATTTGACCGAACTACGCGGGTCTGATTCTCACCGGATGTGAGATACGTAGACCTCATCGGTTCCGACCTCAATTTTCAAAAAATTTAAAAATATTTTCTTTTAGTTCTTTCTTTAGAAATCTTTCCTTAGAAAATACAAAAAAAAAAAAAAAGTTTTTTAAACTCAAAAATGGTTTCCTTTTTTCTAATGTCTTTCATGCAAAAACAAAAAAAAAATAAAATCAATAAAAATCAAAATTCAAAAATACAGGTTTCCTTCATTTTGAAGTATTTTTCCAAAAATCCAAAAAAAAAATCAGAAACAAAAATCCAAAAATACTCTTTTCTTCTTTAGAAGTCTTTCTTTGCAAATGTCAATAAAAATTTTGAAAAATTGAAGTCCAAAAATATTTTTGTTTTTCCTTAGAAGTACTTTTGTAAATAAATAAAAGCTCAGAAATTCAAAATATTTTTCTTAAAGAAGTTCCCCTTTCGAAAATTAAGAGGTTACATCCAAAATCCAAAAATATTTTCTTTATTTTCCTTAGAAAAAGAGAAAACAAATGAAAAACTCAAACAAAAAGTATTTTCTTTCTACTTTTAAAATTCCCAAAGTTCGAATAAAAAAAAAGGAATTTTCAGAAGTCTTTCTTTCAAAAATAAAGTCAAAATCAAAATCCAAAAAACATTCCCTTTCTTCTTCTAAAGCATTTTTAGAAAATTCAAAAAAAAAAAAGAAAGAAAACAAAATTTTCAAAAAATTAAAAAAAAAAAACTATTTTGCCTTAAAGCTTTCATTGTCCGAGTTTTATAAAAAGAAAAAAGAGTTAGTTTACTCAATTCCCAATTTTGCCCGAACTACGCTGGTTTGATTCTCACCGGATGTGAGATACGTAGCCAACCCTCATCGGGTCCAACCACCCTTTTGCAAAAATAGCCAAAAATACCAAAATTTTAATT